>NC_134483.1:256335235-256408666 GCF_040206685.1 Ascaphus truei
GTGTCTGTCTGTGTCTGCCTGTGTCTGTGTCTCTGTCTGTCTGTGTCTGTGTGTCTGTCTGTGTCTGTGTCTGTCTGTCTGTGTCTGTCTGTCTGTGTCTGTCTGCGTCTGTCTGTCTGCGTCTGTCTGTGTCTGTCTGTCTGTCTGTGTCTGTCTGTGTCTGTGTGTCTGTGTCTGTGTGTCTGTCTGTGTCTGTCTGTCTGTGTCTGTCTGTCTGTGTCTGTCTGTCTGTGTCTGTCTGTGTCTGTCTGTCTGTCTGCGTCTGTCTGTGTCTGTCTGTCTGTGTCTGTCTGTGTCTGTCTGTCTGTCTGTGTCTGTCTGTCTGTGTCTGTCTGTGTCTGTCTGTCTGTGTCTGTCTGTCTGTGTCTGTGTCTCTGTCTGTCTCTGTCTGTCTGTGTCTGTCTGTGTCTGTCTGTCTGTGTCTGTCTGTCTGTCTGTGTCTGTCTGTGTCTGTGTCTGTGTGTCTGTCTGTCTGTGTCTGTCTGTCTGTGTCTGTCTGTCTGTGTCTTTCTGTCTGTGTCTGTCTGTCTGTCTGTGTCTGTCTGTCTGTCTGTGTCTGTCTGTCTGTCTGTGTCTGTCTGTCTGTGTCTGTCTGTCTGTGTCTGTCTGTGTCTGTCTGTGTCTGTCTGTGTGTCTGTGTGTCTGTCTGTGTCTGTCTGTGTCTGTCTGTCTGTCTGTCTGTGTCTGTCTGTGTCTGTCTGTCTGCGTCTGTCTGTGTCTGTCTGTCTGCGTCTGTCTGTCTGCGTCTGTCTGTCTGCGTCTGTCTGTCTGCGTCTGTCTGTGTCTGTCTGTCTGTGTCTGTCTGTCTGTCTGCGTCTGTCTGTCTGCGTCTGTCTGTCTGTGTCTGTCTGTGTCTGCCTGTGTCTGCCTGTGTCTGTCTGTCTCTGTCTGTGTCTCTGTCTGTCTGTCTGTTATTGTCTGTCTGTCTGTGTCTGTGTCTGTCTGTCTGTGTCTGTCTGTCTGTGTCTGTCTGTCTGTCTGTGTCTGTCTGCGTCTGTCTGCGTCTGTCTGTCTGTGTCTGTCTGTGTCTGCCTGTGTCTGCCTGTGTCTGCCTGTGTCTGTCTGTGTCTCTGTCTGTCTGTCTGTTATTGTCTGTCTGTCTGTGTCTGTCTGTCTGTGTCTGTCTGTGTCTGTCTGTCTGTGTCTGTCTGTGTCTGTCTGTGTCTGTCTGTGTCTGTCTGTGTCTGCCTGCCTGTGTCTGTCTGCCTGTGTCTGTCTGTCTGTGTCTGTCTGTGTCTGTCTGTGTCTGTCTGTGTCTGTCTGTCTGTGTCTCTGTGTCTGTGTGTCTGTCTGTCTGTGTCTGTCTGTGTCTGTCTGTCTGTGTCTGTCTGTGTCTGTCTGTCTGTCTGTGTCTGTCTGTGTCTGTGTGTCTGTGTGTCTGTGTGTCTGTCTGTCTGTGTCTGTCTGTCTGTGTCTGTCTGTGTCTGTCTGTGTCTGTCTGTCTGTGTCTGTCTGTGTCTGTCTGTCTGTGTCTGTGTCTGTCTGTCTGTGTCTGTCTGTGTCTGTCTGTCTGTGTGTCTGTGTGTCTGTGTCTGTGTGTCTGTCTGTGTCTGTCTGTCTGTGTCTGTCTGTCTGTGTCTGTCTGTCTGCGTCTGTCTGCGTCTGTCTGTCTGCGTCTGTCTGTCTGCGTCTGTCTGTCTGCGTCTGTCTGTCTGTCTGCGTCTGTCTGCGTCTGTCTGTGTCTGTCTGTGTCTGTCTGTCTGTGTCTGTCTGTGTCTGTCTGTGTCTGTCTGTCTCTGTCTGTGTCTCTGTCTGTGTCTGTCTGTCTGTGTCTGTCTGTGTCTGTCTGTCTGTGTCTACCTGTGTCTGTCTGTCTGTGTCTGTGTCTGTCTCTGTGTCTGTCTGTGTCTGCCTGCCTGTGTCTGCCTGTGTCTGTCTGTCTGTGTCTGCCTGTGTCTGCCTGTGTCTGTCTGTGTCTGTGTGTCTCTGTGTCTGCCTGTGTCTGTCTGCCTGTGTCTGCCTGCCTGTGTCTGTCTGTGTCTGTGTGTCTGTCTGTGTCTGTCTGTGTCTGTCTGTGTCTGTCTGTGTCTGTCTGTCTGTGTCTGTCTGTGTCTGTCTGTCTGTGTCTGTGTCTGTCTGTCTGTGTCTGTCTGTCTGTGTCTGTCTGTCTGTGTCTGTCTGTGTCTGTGTGTCTGTGTGTCTGTGTGTCTGTGTCTGTGTGTCTGTCTGTCTGTGTCTGTCTGTCTGTCTGTGTCTGTCTGTGTCTGTCTGTGTCTGTCTGTCTGCGTCTGTCTGTGTCTGTCTGTCTGTCTGTGTCTGTCTGTCTGTGTCTGTCTGTGTCTGTCTGTGTCTGTCTGTGTCTGTCTGTCTCTGTCTGTCTGTGTCTGTGTGTCTGTCTGTGTCTGTCTGTCTGTGTCTGTCTGTCTGTGTCTGTCTGTCTGTCTGTGTCTGCCTGTGTCTGTGTCTCTGTCTGTCTCTGTCTGTCTGTGTCTGTGTGTCTGTCTGTGTCTGTGTCTGTCTGTCTGTCTGTGTCTGTCTGTCTGTGTCTGTCTGTCTGTGTCTGTCTGTCTGTGTCTCTGTGTCTGTGTGTCTGTCTGTCTGTGTCTCTGTGTCTGTGTGTCTGTCTGTCTGCGTCTGTCTGTGTCTGTCTGTCTGTGTCTGTCTGTCTGTCTGTGTCTGCCTGTGTCTGTCTGTGTCTGTCTGTCTGTGTCTGTCTGTGTCTGTCTGTGTCTGTCTGTCTCTGTCTGTGTCTCTGTCTGTGTCTGTCTGTCTGTGTCTGTCTGTGTCTGTCTGTCTGTGTCTACCTGTGTCTGTCTGTCTGTGTCTGTGTCTGTCTCTGTGTCTGTCTGTGTCTGCCTGCCTGTGTCTGCCTGTGTCTGTGTGTCTGTCTGTGTCTGTCTGTGTCTGTCTGTGTCTGTCTGTGTCTGTCTGTCTGTGTCTGTCTGTGTCTGTCTGTCTGTGTCTGTGTCTGTCTGTCTGTGTCTGTCTGTGTCTGTGTGTCTGTGTGTCTGTGTGTCTGTGTCTGTGTGTCTGTCTGTCTGTGTCTGTCTGTGTCTGTCTGTCTGTCTGTGTCTGTCTGTCTGTCTGTGTCTGTCTGTGTCTGTCTGTGTCTGTCTGTCTGCGTCTGTCTGTGTCTGTCTGTCTGTGTCTGTCTGTGTCTGTCTGCGTCTGTATGCGTCTGTCTGTCTGTGTCTGTCTGTGTCTGTCTGTCTGTCTGCGTCTGTCTGCGTCTGTCTGCGTCTGTCTGTCTGTCTGCGTCTGTCTGTCTGTCTGCGTCTGTCTGTCTGTCTGTCTGTGTCTGTCTGTGTCTGTGTGTCTGTGTCTGTCTGTCTGTCTGTGTCTGTCTGTCTGTCTGTGTCTGTCTGTGTCTGTGTGTCTGTGTGTCTGTGTCTGTGTGTCTGTGTCTGTCTGTCTGTCTGTGTCTGTCTGTCTGTGTCTGTCTGTGTCTGTCTGTCTGTGTCTGTCTGTCTGTGTCTGTCTGTGTCTGTCTATCTGTGTCTGTCTGTGTCTGTCTGTCTGTCTCTGTCTGTCTGTGTCTGTGTGTCTGTCTGTCTGTGTCTGTCTGTCTGTGTCTGTCTGTGTCTGTCTGTCTGTCTGTGTCTGTCTGTGTCTGCCTGTGTCTGTGTCTCTGTCTGTCTCTGTCTGTCTGTGTCTGTGTGTCTGTCTGTGTCTGTGTCTGTCTGTCTGTCTGTGTCTGTCTGTCTGTGTCTCTGTGTCTGTGTGTCTGTCTGTCTGTGTCTGTCTGTCTGTGTCTGTGTGTCTGTCTGTGTCTGTCTGTCTGCGTCTGTCTGTGTCTGTCTGTCTGTGTCTGTCTGTCTGTCTGTGTCTGTCTGTGTCTGTCTGTGTCTGTGTGTCTGTCTGTGTCTGTCTGTCTGTGTCTGTCTGTCTGTGTCTGTCTGTGTCTTTCTGTCTGTGTCTGTCTGTCTGTGTCTGTCTGTGTCTGTCTGTGTCTGTCTGTGTCTGTCTGTCTGTCTGTGTCTGTCTGTGTCTGTCTGTCTGTGTCTGTCTGTCTGTGTCTGTCTGTCTGTGTCTGTCTGTGTCTGTCTGTCTGTGTCTGTCTGTGTCTGCCTGTGTCTGTGTCTCTGTCTGTCTCTGTCTGTGTCTGTCTGTCTGTGTCTGTCTGTCTCTGTCTGTCTGTGTCTGTCTGTGTGTGTCTGTCTGTGTGTGTCTGTCTGTGTCTGTCTGTCTGTGTCTGTCTGTGTCTGTCTGTCTGTGTCTGTCTGCGTCTGTCTGTCTGCGTCTGTCTGCGTCTGTCTGTCTGTCTGTGTCTGTCTGTGTCTGTCTGTGTCTGTCTGTCTGTGTCTGTCTGTGTCTGTCTGTCTGTGTCTGTCTGTCTGTGTCTGTCTGTCTGTGTCTGTCTGTGTCTGTCTGTGTCTGTCTGTCTGTGTCTGCCTGTGTCTGTGTCTCTGTCTGTCTCTGTCTGTCTGTGTCTGTCTGTGTCTGTCTGTCTGTCTGTCTGTGTCTGTCTGTCTGTGTCTGTCTGTGTCTGTCTGTCTGTGTCTGTCTGTCTGTGTCTGTCTGTGTCTGTCTGTGTCTGTCTGTGTCTGTCTGTCTGTGTCTGTCTGTGTCTGTCTGTCTGTGTCTCTGTGTCTGTCTGTGTCTGTCTGTCTGTGTCTGTCTGTCTGTCTGTCTGCGTCTGTCTGTCTGCGTCTGTCTGTGTCTGTCTGTCTGCGTCTGTCTGTGTCTGTCTGTCTGTGTCTGTCTGTGTCTGTCTGTCTGTCTGCGTCTGTCTGTCTGTGTCTGCCTGTGTCTGCCTGTGTCTGTCTGTCTCTGTCTGTGTCTCTGTCTGTCTGTCTGTTATTGTCTGTCTGTCAGTGTCTGTGTCTGTCTGTGTCTGTCTGTCTGTGTCTGTCTGTCTGTGTCTGTCTGTCTGTGTCTGTCTGTCTGTCTGCGTCTGTCTGTCTGCGTCTGTCTGTCTGTGTCTGCCTGTGTCTGCCTGTGTCTGCCTGTGTCTGTCTGTGTCTCTGTCTGTCTGTCTGTTATTGTCTGTCTGTCTGTCTGTGTCTGTCTGTGTCTGCCTGTGTCTGTCTGCCTGTGTCTGTCTGTCTGTGTCTGTCTGTGTCTGTCTGTGTCTGTCTGTCTGTGTCTGTCTGTGTCTGTCTGTCTGTGTCTCTGTGTCTGTGTGTCTGTCTGTGTCTGTCTGTCTGTGTCTGTCTGTCTGTGTCTGTCTGTGTCTTTCTGTCTGTCTGTCTGTGTCTGTCTGTCTGTCTGTGTCTGTCTGTGTGTCTGTGTCTGTCTGTCTGTGTCTGTCTGTCTGTGTCTGTCTGTGTCTGCGTCTGTCTGTGTCTGTCTGTCTGTGTCTGTCTGTCTGTGTCTGTCTGTCTGTGTTTGTCTGTGTGTGTCTGTCTGTCTGCGTCTGTCTGCGTCTGTCTGTCTGTCTGTGTCTGTCTGTGTCTGTCTGTGTCTGTCTGTCTGTGTGTGTCTGTCTGTGTTTGTCTGTCTGTGTTTGTCTGTGTCTGTCTGTGTCTGTGTTTGTCTGTGTGTGTCTGTCTGTCTGTGTCTGTCTGTCTGTCTGCGTCTGTCTGCGTCTGTCTGCGTCTGTGTGTCTGTCTGCGTCTGTCTGTGTCTGTCTGTGTCTGTGTCTGTCTGTGTCTGTCTGTGTCTGTGTTTGTCTGTGTGTGTCTGTCTGTCTGCGTCTGTCTGCGTCTGTCTGTGTCTGTCTGTCTGTGTCTGTCTGTCTGTGTCTGTCTGTCTGTGTCTGTCTGTCTGTGTCTGTCTGTGTTTGTCTGTCTGTGTTTGTCTGTGTCTGTGTTTGTCTGTGTGTGTCTGTCTGTCTGTGTCTGTCTGTCTGTCTGCGTCTGTCTGCGTCTGTCTGCGTCTGTCTGCGTCTGTGTGTCTGTCTGCGTCTGTCTGCGTCTGTCTGTGTCTGTCTGTCTGTGTCTGTCTGTCTGTGTCTGTCTGTCTGTGTCTGTCTGTCTGTGTCTGTCTGTCTGTCTGTGTCTGTCTGTGTCTGTCTGTCTGTCTGTGTCTGTCTCTGTCTGTCTGTGTCTGTGTGTCTGTGTGTCTGTGTCTGTGTGTCTGTCTGTGTCTGTCTGTCTGTCTGTGTCTGTCTGTGTCTGTCTGTCTGTCTCTGTCTGTCTGTGTCTGTGTGTCTGTCTGTGTCTGTCTGTCTGTGTCTGTCTGTGTCTTTCTGTCTGTGTCTGTCTGTCTGTGTCTGTCTGTGTCTGTCTGTGTCTGCCTGTGTCTGTGTCTCTGTCTGTCTGTGTCTGTGTGTCTGTCTGTGTCTGTGTCTGTCTGTCTGTGTCTGTCTGTCTGTGTCTGTCTGTCTGTGTCTGTCTGTCTGTGTCTCTGTGTCTGTGTCTCTGTGTCTGTGTGTCTGTCTGTCTGTGTCTGTCTGTGTCTGTCTGTCTGTGTCTCTGTGTCTGTGTGTCTGTCTGTGTCTGTCTGTGTCTGTCTGTCTGTGTCTGTCTGCGTCTGTCTGTGTCTGTCTGTCTGTCTGTGTCTGTCTGTGTCTGTGTGTCTGTGTCTCTGTCTGTCTGTCTGTCTGTGTCTGTCTGTCTGTGTCTGTCTGTGTCTGTCTGTCTGTCTGTGTCTGTCTGTGTCTGTCTGTCTGTGTCTGTCTGTGTCTGTCTGTGTCTGTCTGTCTGTCTGTGTCTGTCTGTCTGTGTCTGTCTGTGTCTGCCTGTGTCTGTGTCTCTGTCTGTCTCTGTCTGTCTGTGTCTGTCTGTGTCTGTCTGTCTGTGTCTGTCTGTCTGTCTGTGTCTGTCTGTGTCTGTGTGTCTGTCTGTCTGTGTCTGTCTGTCTGTGTCTGTCTGTCTGTGTCTGTCTGTCTGTGTCTGTCTGTGTCTGTCTGTGTCTGTCTGTCTGTCTGTGTCTGTCTGTGTCTGTCTGTCTGTCTGTGTCTGTCTGTCTGTGTCTGTCTGTGTCTGTCTGTGTCTGTCTGTCTGTGTGTCTGTGTGTCTGTGTCTGTGTGTCTGTCTGTGTCTGTGTCTGTCTGTGTCTGTCTGTGTCTGTCTGTCTGTGTCTGTCTGTGTCTGTCTGTGTCTGCCTGTGTCTGTCTGTGTCTCTGTCTGTCTGTCTGTTATTGTCTGTTATTGTCTGTCTGTCTGTCTGTGTCTGTCTGTCTGTGTCTGTCTGTCTGTGTCTGTCTGTGTCTGTCTGTGTCTGTCTGTGTCTGCCTGCCTGTGTCTGTCTGTCTGTGTCTGTCTGTGTCTGTCTGTGTCTGTCTGTGTCTGTCTGTCTGTGTCTGTCTGTGTCTGTCTGTCTGTGTCTCTGTGTCTGTGTGTCTGTCTGTCTGTGTCTGTCTGTGTCTGTCTGTCTGTGTCTTTCTGTCTGTGTCTGTCTGTGTCTGTCTGTCTGTCTGTGTCTGTCTGTGTCTGTCTGTGTCTGTGTGTCTGTCTGTGTCTGTCTGTCTGTGTCTGTCTGTCTGTGTCTGTCTGTGTCTGTCTGTGTCTGTCTGTCTGTGTCTGTCTGTGTCTGTCTGTGTCTGTCTGTCTGTCTGTGTCTGTCTGTCTGTGTCTGTCTGTCTGTGTCTGTGTCTGTCTGTCTGTGTCTGTCTGTCTGTGTCTGTCTGCGTCTGTCTGTCTGCGTCTGTCTGTCTGCGTCTGTCTGCGTCTGTCTGCGTCTGTCTGTGTCTGTCTGTCTGTGTCTGTCTGTGTCTGCCTGTGTCTGTCTGTCTCTGTCTGTGTCTCTGTCTGTGTCTGTCTGTCTGTGTCTGTCTGTGTCTGTCTGTCTGTGTCTACCTGTGTCTGTCTGTCTGTGTCTGTGTCTGTCTCTGTGTCTGTCTGTGTCTGCCTGCCTGTGTCTGTCTGTCTGTGTCTGCCTGTGTCTGCCTGTGTCTGCCTGTGTCTGTCTGCCTGTGTCTGCCTGTGTCTGTCTGCCTGTGTCTGCCTGCCTGTGTCTGCCTGTGTCTGCCTGTGTCTGTCTGTGTCTGTGTGTCTCTGTGTCTGCCTGTGTCTGTCTGCCTGTGTCTGCCTGCCTGTGTCTGTCTGTGTCTGTGTGTCTGTCTGTGTCTGTCTGTGTCTGTCTGTGTCTGTCTGTCTGTGTCTGTCTGTGTCTGTCTGTGTCTGTCTGTGTGTCTGTCTGTCTGTGTCTGTCTGTCTGTGTCTGTCTGTCTGTGTCTGTCTGTCTGTCTCTGTCTGTCTCTGTCTGTCTGTGTGTCTGTGTGTCTGTGTGTCTGTGTGTCTGTGTCTGTGTGTCTGTCTGTGTCTGTCTGTCTGTCTGTGTCTGTCTGTGTCTGTCTGTCTGCGTCTGTCTGCGTCTGTCTGTGTCTGTCTGTCTGTCTGTGTCTGTCTGTCTGTGTCTGTCTATCTGTGTCTGTCTGTGTCTGTCTGTGTCTGTCTGTCTCTGTCTGTCTCTGTCTGTCTCTGTCTGTCTGTGTCTGTGTGTCTGTCTGTGTCTGTCTGTCTGTGTCTGTCTGTGTCTGTCTGTCTGTGTCTGTCTGTCTGTCTGTGTCTGCCTGTGTCTGTGTCTCTGTCTGTCTCTGTCTGTCTGTGTCTGTGTGTCTGTCTGTGTCTGTGTCTGTCTGTCTGTCTGTGTCTGTCTGTCTGTGTCTGTCTGTCTGTGTCTGTCTGTCTGTGTCTGTCTGTCTGTGTCTGCCTGTGTCTGTCTGTCTCTGTCTGTGTCTGTCTGTTATTGTCTGTCTGTCTGTGTCTGTCTGTGTTTGTCTGTCTGTGTCTGTCTGTCTGTCTGTGTCTGTCTGTGTCTGTCTGTGTCTGTCTGTGTCTGTGTTTGTCTGTGTGTGTCTGTCTGTCTGTGTCTGTCTGTGTCTGTCTGCGTCTGTCTGCGTCTGTATGCGTCTGTCTGTCTGTCTGTGTCTGTCTGTGTCTGTCTGTCTGTGTCTGTCTGTCTGTCTGCGTCTGTCTGCGTCTGTCTGCGTCTGTCTGTCTGTCTGCGTCTGTCTGTCTGTCTGTCTGTGTCTGTCTGTGTCTGTGTCTGTCTGTGTCTGTGTCTGTCTGTGTCTGTCTGTCTGTCTGTGTCTGTCTGTCTGTGTCTGTCTGTCTGTCTGTGTCTGTGTGTCTGTGTCTGTGTGTCTGTGTCTGTCTGTCTGTCTGTGTCTGTCTGTCTGTGTCTGTCTGTGTCTGTCTGTGTCTGTCTGTGTCTGTCTGTCTGCGTCTGTCTGTGTCTGTCTGTCTGTGTCTGTCTGTGTCTGTCTATCTGTGTCTGTCTGTGTCTGTCTGTCTGTCTCTGTCTGTCTGTGTCTGTGTGTCTGTCTGTGTCTGTCTGTCTGTGTCTGTCTGTCTGTGTCTGTCTGTGTCTGTCTGTCTGTGTCTGTCTGTGTCTGCCTGTGTCTGTGTCTCTGTCTGTCTCTGTCTGTCTGTGTCTGTGTGTCTGTCTGTGTCTGTGTCTGTCTGTCTGTCTGTGTCTGTCTGTCTGTGTCTCTGTGTCTGTGTGTCTGTCTGTCTGTGTCTGTCTGTCTGTGTCTGTCTGTCTGTGTCTGTGTGTCTGTCTGTGTCTGTCTGTCTGCGTCTGTCTGTGTCTGTCTGTCTGTGTCTGTCTGTCTGTCTGTGTCTGTCTGTGTCTGTCTGTCTGTGTCTGTCTGTCTGTGTCTGTCTGTGTCTTTCTGTCTGCGTCTGTCTGTGTCTGTCTGCGTCTGTCTGTGTCTGTCTGTGTCTGTCTGTCTGTCTGTGTCTGTCTGTGTCTGTCTGTCTGTGTCTGTCTGTCTGTCTGTGTCTGTCTGTGTCTGTGTGTCTGTCTGTGTCTGTCTGTCTGTGTCTGTCTGTCTGTGTCTGTCTGTCTGTGTCTGTCTGTCTGTGTCTGTCTGTGTCTGTCTGTCTGTCTGTGTCTGTCTGTGTCTGTCTGTCTGTGTCTGTGTCTGTCTGTCTGTGTCTGTCTGTCTGTGTCTGTCTGTCTGTGTCTGCCTGTGTCTGTGTCTCTGTCTGTCTCTGTCTGTCTGTGTCTGTCTGTGTCTGTCTGTCTGTGTCTGTCTGTGTCTGTCTGTCTGTGTCTGTCTGTGTCTGTCTGTCTGTGTCTGTCTGTCTGTGTCTGTCTGTCTGTGTCTGTCTGTCTGTGTCTGTCTGTGTCTGTCTGTGTCTGTCTGTGTCTGCCTGTGTCTGTGTCTCTGTCTGTCTCTGTCTGTCTGTGTCTGTCTGTGTCTGTCTGTCTGTGTCTGTCTGTGTCTGTCTGTCTGTCTGTGTCTGTCTGTCTGTGTCTGTCTGTGTCTGTCTGTCTGTGTCTGTCTGTGTCTGTCTGTGTCTCTGTGTCTGTGTGTCTGTCTGTGTCTGTCTGTCTGTGTCTGTCTGTCTGTCTGCGTCTGTCTGTCTGCGTCTGTCTGTCTGCGTCTGTCTGTGTCTGTCTGTCTGCGTCTGTCTGTGTCTGTGTGTCTGTGTGTCTGTGTGTCTGTGTCTGTGTGTCTGTGTGTCTGTGTCTGTGTGTCTGTCTGTGTCTGTCTGTCTGCGTCTGTCTGCGTCTGTCTGTGTCTGTCTGTCTGTGTCTGTCTATCTGTGTCTGTCTGTGTCTGTGTGTCTGTCTGTGTCTGTCTGTGTCTGTCTGTCTGTGTCTGTCTGTGTCTTTCTGTCTGTGTCTGTCTGTCTGTGTCTGCCTGTGTCTGTGTGTCTGTCTGTGTCTGTGTCTGTCTGTCTGTGTCTTTCTGTCTGTCTCTGTCTGTCTGTGTCTGTGTGTCTGTCTGTGTCTGTGTCTGTCTGTCTGTCTGTGTCTGTCTGTCTGTGTCTGTCTGTGTCTGTCTGTCTGTGTCTCTGTGTCTGTGTGTCTGTCTGTCTATGTCTGTCTGTCTGCGTCTGTCTGTGTCTGTCTGTCTGTGTCTGTCTGTCTGCCTGTGTCTGTCTGTCTCTGTCTGTGTCTCTGTCTGTGTCTGTCTGTTATTGTCTGTCTGTCTGTGTCTGTGTTTGTCTGTCTGTGTCTGTCTGTGTCTGTCTGTCTGTCTGTGTCTGTCTGTGTCTGTCTGTGTCTGTCTGTGTCTGTGTTTGTCTGTGTGTGTCTGTCTGTGTCTGTCTGTCTGTGTCTGTCTGTGTCTGTCTGTCTGTGTCTGTCTGTCTGTGTCTGTCTGTGTCTGTGTTTGTCTGTGTGTGTCTGTCTGTCTGTGTCTGTCTGTGTCTGTCTGTCTGCGTCTGTCTGCGTCTGTCTGTCTGTCTGTGTCTGTCTGTGTCTGTCTGTGTCTGTCTGTGTCTGTCTGTGTCTGTCTGTCTGTGTCTGTCTGTCTGTCTGTGTCTGTCTGTCTGTCTGTGTCTGTCTGTGTCTGTGTGTCTGTGTGTCTGTGTCTGTGTGTCTGTGTCTCTGTGTCTGTCTGTCTGTCTGTGTCTGTCTGTCTGTGTCTGTCTGTGTCTGTCTGTCTGCGTCTGTCTGCGTCTGTCTGTGTCTGTCTGTCTGTCTGTGTCTGTCTGTGTCTGTCTATCTGTGTCTGTCTGTGTCTGTCTGTGTCTGTCTGTCTGTCTCTGTCTGTCTGTGTCTGTGTGTCTGTCTGTGTCTGTCTGTCTGTGTCTTTCTGTCTGTGTCTGTCTGTCTGTGTCTGTCTGTCTGTGTCTGTCTGTGTCTGTCTGTCTGTGTCTGCCTGTGTCTGTGTCTCTGTCTGTCTCTGTCTGTCTGTGTCTGTGTGTCTGTCTGTGTCTGTGTCTGTCTGTCTGTCTGTGTCTGTCTGTCTGTGTCTGTCTGTCTGTGTCTCTGTGTCTGTGTGTCTGTCTGTCTGTGTCTGTCTGTCTGTGTCTCTGTGTCTGTGTGTCTGTCTGTGTCTGTCTGTCTGTGTCTGTCTGTCTGTCTGTGTGTCTGTGTCTGTGTGTCTGTCTGTGTCTGTCTGTGTCTGTGTCTGTCTGTGTCTGTCTGTGTCTTTCTGTCTGTGTCTGTCTGTCTGTCTGTGTCTGTCTGCGTCTGTCTGTCTGTGTCTGTCTGTGTCTGTCTGTCTGTCTGTGTCTGTCTGTGTGTGTCTGTCTGTGTCTGTCTGTGTCTGTCTGTCTGTGTCTGTCTGTGTCTGTCTGTCTGTGTCTGTCTGTCTGTGTCTGTCTGTCTGTGTCTGTCTGTGTCTGTCTGTGTCTGTCTGTCTGTGTCTGTCTGTCTGTCTGTGTCTGTCTGTGTCTGTCTGTGTCTGTCTGTGTCTGTCTGTCTGTGTCTGTCTGTGTCTGTCTGTGTCTGCCTGCCTGTGTCTGTCTGCCTGTGTCTGCCTGTGTCTGTCTGTGTCTGTCTGTCTGTGTCTGTCTGTGTCTGTCTGTCTGTGTCTCTGTGTCTGTCTGTGTCTGTCTGTCTGTCTGTCTGTGTCTGTCTGTGTCTGTGTCTGTGTGTCTGTCTGTGTCTGTCTGTCTGTGTCTGTCTGTCTGTGTCTGTCTGTCTGTGTCTGTCTGTCTGTGTCTGTCTGCGTCTGTCTGTCTGTGTCTGTCTGTGTCTGTCTGTCTGTGTCTGTCTGTGTCTGTCTGTCTGTGTCTGTCTGTGTCTGTCTGTCTGTGTCTGTCTGTGTCTGTCTGTCTGTGTCTGTCTGTCTGTGTGTCTGTGTCTGTGTGTCTGTCTGTGTCTTTCTGTCTGTGTCTGTCTGTGTCTGTCTGTCTGTCTGTGTCTGTCTGTCTGTGTCTGTCTGTGTCTGTCTGTCTGCGTCTGTCTGTGTCTGTCTGTCTGCGTCTGTCTGTCTGCGTCTGTCTGTCTGCGTCTGTCTGTCTGTGTCTGTCTGTGTCTGCCTGTGTCTGCCTGTGTCTGTCTGTCTCTGTCTGTGTCTCTGTCTGTGTCTGTCTGTCTGTTATTGTCTGTCTGTCTGTGTCTGTGTCTGTCTGTCTGTGTCTGTGTCTGTCTGTCTGTGTCTGTGTCTGTCTGTCTGTGTCTGTCTGTCTGTGTCTGTCTGTGTCTGTCTGTGTCTACCTGTGTCTGTCTTTCTGTGTCTGTGTCTGTCTCTGTGTCTGCCTGTGTCTGTCTGTCTGTGTCTGCCTGTGTCTGCCTGTGTCTGTCTGTGTCTGTGTGTCTCTGTGTCTGCCTGTGTCTGTCTGCCTGCCTGTGTCTGCCTGTGTCTGTCTGTGTCTGTCTGTGTCTGTCTGTCTGTGTCTGTCTGTCTGTGTCTGTCTGTCTGTGTCTGTCTGTGTCTGTCTGTCTGTGTCTGTGTCTGTCTGTCTGTGTCTGTCTGTGTCTGTCTGTCTGTGTCTGTCTCTGTCTGTCTGTGTCTGTGTGTCTGTGTCTGTGTGTCTGTGTCTCTGTGTGTCTGTGTCTGTGTGTCTGTCTGTGTCTGTCTGTCTGTCTGTGTCTGTCTGTGTCTGTCTGTCTGCGTCTGTCTGTCTGTCTGTGTCTGTCTGTCTCTGTCTGTCTGTGTCTTTGTGTCTGTGTGTCTGTCTGTGTCTTTCTGTCTGTGTCTGTCTGTCTGTGTCTGTCTGTGTCTGTCTGTCTGTCTGTGTCTGCCTGTGTCTGTGTCTCTGTCTGTCTCTGTCTGTCTGTGTCTGTGTGTCTGTGTGTCTGTCTGTGTCTGTGTCTGTCTGTCTGTCTGTGTCTGTCTGTCTGTGTCTGTCTGTCTGTGTCTCTGTGTCTGTGTGTCTGTCTGTCTGTGTCTGTCTGTCTGTGTCTGTCTGTCTCTGTCTGTCTGTCTGTTATTGTCTGTCTGTCTGTGTCTGTGTCTGTCTGTGTCTGTCTGTGTTTGTCTGTCTGTGTCTGTCTGTGTCTGTCTGTGTCTGTCTGTCTGTGTCTGTCTGTCTGTCTGCGTCTGTCTGTCTGCGTCTGTCTGTCTGTGTCTGTCTGTGTCTGCCTGTGTCTGCCTGTGTCTGTCTGTCTCTGTCTGTGTCTCTGTCTGTCTGTCTGTTATTGTCTGTCTGTCTGTGTCTGTGTCTGTCTGTCTGTGTCTGTCTGTCTGTGTCTGTCTGTCTGTCTGTGTCTGTCTGCGTCTGTCTGCGTCTGTCTGTCTGTGTCTGTCTGTGTCTGCCTGTGTCTGCCTGTGTCTGCCTGTGTCTGTCTGTGTCTCTGTCTGTCTGTCTGTTATTGTCTGTCTGTCTGTGTCTGTCTGTCTGTGTCTGTCTGTGTCTGTCTGTCTGTGTCTGTCTGTGTCTGTCTGTGTCTGTCTGTGTCTGTCTGTGTCTGCCTGCCTGTGTCTGTCTGCCTGTGTCTGTCTGTCTGTGTCTGTCTGTGTCTGTCTGTGTCTGTCTGTGTCTGTCTGTCTGTGTCTCTGTGTCTGTGTGTCTGTCTGTCTGTGTCTGTCTGTGTCTGTCTGTCTGTGTCTGTCTGTGTCTGTCTGTCTGTCTGTGTCTGTCTGTGTCTGTGTGTCTGTGTGTCTGTGTGTCTGTCTGTCTGTGTCTGTCTGTCTGTGTCTGTCTGTGTCTGTCTGTGTCTGTCTGTCTGTGTCTGTCTGTGTCTGTCTGTCTGTGTCTGTGTCTGTCTGTCTGTGTCTGTCTGTGTCTGTCTGTCTGTGTGTCTGTGTGTCTGTGTCTGTGTGTCTGTCTGTGTCTGTCTGTCTGTGTCTGTCTGTCTGTGTCTGTCTGTCTGCGTCTGTCTGTGTCTGTCTGTCTGCGTCTGTCTGTCTGCGTCTGTCTGTCTGCGTCTGTCTGTCTGTCTGCGTCTGTCTGCGTCTGTCTGTGTCTGTCTGTGTCTGTCTGTCTGTGTCTGTCTGTGTCTGTCTGTGTCTGTCTGTCTCTGTCTGTGTCTCTGTCTGTGTCTGTCTGTCTGTGTCTGTCTGTGTCTGTCTGTCTGTGTCTACCTGTGTCTGTCTGTCTGTGTCTGTGTCTGTCTCTGTGTCTGTCTGTGTCTGCCTGCCTGTGTCTGCCTGTGTCTGTCTGTCTGTGTCTGCCTGTGTCTGCCTGTGTCTGTCTGTGTCTGTGTGTCTCTGTGTCTGCCTGTGTCTGTCTGCCTGTGTCTGCCTGCCTGTGTCTGTCTGTGTCTGTGTGTCTGTCTGTGTCTGTCTGTGTCTGTCTGTGTCTGTCTGTGTCTGTCTGTCTGTGTCTGTCTGTGTCTGTCTGTCTGTGTCTGTGTCTGTCTGTCTGTGTCTGTCTGTCTGTGTCTGTCTGTCTGTGTCTGTCTGTGTCTGTGTGTCTGTGTGTCTGTGTGTCTGTGTCTGTGTGTCTGTCTGTCTGTGTCTGTCTGTCTGTCTGTGTCTGTCTGTGTCTGTCTGTGTCTGTCTGTCTGCGTCTGTCTGTGTCTGTCTGTCTGTCTGTGTCTGTCTGTCTGTGTCTGTCTGTGTCTGTCTGTGTCTGTCTGTGTCTGTCTGTCTCTGTCTGTCTGTGTCTGTGTGTCTGTCTGTGTCTGTCTGTCTGTGTCTGTCTGTCTGTGTCTGTCTGTCTGTCTGTGTCTGCCTGTGTCTGTGTCTCTGTCTGTCTCTGTCTGTCTGTGTCTGTGTGTCTGTCTGTGTCTGTGTCTGTCTGTCTGTCTGTGTCTGTCTGTCTGTGTCTGTCTGTCTGTGTCTGTCTGTCTGTGTCTCTGTGTCTGTGTGTCTGTCTGTCTGTGTCTCTGTGTCTGTGTGTCTGTCTGTCTGCGTCTGTCTGTGTCTGTCTGTCTGTGTCTGTCTGTCTGTCTGTGTCTGCCTGTGTCTGTCTGTGTCTGTCTGTCTGTGTCTGTCTGTGTCTGTCTGTGTCTGTCTGTCTCTGTCTGTGTCTCTGTCTGTGTCTGTCTGTCTGTGTCTGTCTGTGTCTGTCTGTCTGTGTCTACCTGTGTCTGTCTGTCTGTGTCTGTGTCTGTCTCTGTGTCTGTCTGTGTCTGCCTGCCTGTGTCTGCCTGTGTCTGTGTGTCTGTCTGTGTCTGTCTGTGTCTGTCTGTGTCTGTCTGTGTCTGTCTGTCTGTGTCTGTCTGTGTCTGTCTGTCTGTGTCTGTGTCTGTCTGTCTGTGTCTGTCTGTGTCTGTGTGTCTGTGTGTCTGTGTGTCTGTGTCTGTGTGTCTGTCTGTCTGTGTCTGTCTGTCTGTCTGTGTCTGTCTGTCTGTCTGTGTCTGTCTGTCTGTCTGTGTCTGTCTGTGTCTGTCTGTGTCTGTCTGTCTGCGTCTGTCTGTGTCTGTCTGTCTGTGTCTGTCTGTGTCTGTCTGCGTCTGTCTGCGTCTGTCTGTCTGTGTCTGTCTGTGTCTGTCTGTCTGTCTGCGTCTGTCTGCGTCTGTCTGCGTCTGTCTGTCTGTCTGCGTCTGTCTGTCTGTCTGCGTCTGTCTGTCTGTCTGTCTGTGTCTGTCTGTGTCTGTGTGTCTGTGTCTGTCTGTCTGTCTGTGTCTGTCTGTCTGTCTGTGTCTGTCTGTGTCTGTGTGTCTGTGTGTCTGTGTCTGTGTGTCTGTGTCTGTCTGTGTGTCTGTGTCTGTCTGTCTGTGTCTGTCTGTGTCTGTCTGTCTGTGTCTGTCTGTCTGTGTCTGTCTGTGTCTGTCTATCTGTGTCTGTCTGTGTCTGTCTGTCTGTCTCTGTCTGTCTGTGTCTGTGTGTCTGTCTGTCTGTGTCTGTCTGTCTGTGTCTGTCTGTGTCTGTCTGTCTGTCTGTGTCTGTCTGTGTCTGCCTGTGTCTGTGTCTCTGTCTGTCTCTGTCTGTCTGTGTCTGTGTGTCTGTCTGTGTCTGTGTCTGTCTGTCTGTCTGTGTCTGTCTGTCTGTGTCTCTGTGTCTGTGTGTCTGTCTGTCTGTGTCTGTCTGTCTGTGTCTGTGTGTCTGTCTGTGTCTGTCTGTCTGCGTCTGTCTGTGTCTGTCTGTCTGTGTCTGTCTGTCTGTCTGTGTCTGTCTGTGTCTGTCTGTGTCTGTGTGTCTGTCTGTGTCTGTCTGTCTGTGTCTGTCTGTCTGTGTCTGTCTGTGTCTTTCTGTCTGTGTCTGTCTGTCTGTGTCTGTCTGTGTCTGTCTGTGTCTGTCTGTGTCTGTCTGTCTGTCTGTGTCTGTCTGTGTCTGTCTGTCTGTGTCTGTCTGTCTGTGTCTGTCTGTCTGTGTCTGTCTGTGTCTGTCTGTCTGTGTCTGTCTGTGTCTGCCTGTGTCTGTGTCTCTGTCTGTCTCTGTCTGTGTCTGTCTGTCTGTGTCTGTCTGTCTCTGTCTGTCTGTGTCTGTCTGTGTGTGTCTGTCTGTGTGTGTCTGTCTGTGTCTGTCTGTCTGTGTCTGTCTGTGTCTGTCTGTCTGTGTCTGTCTGCGTCTGTCTGTCTGCGTCTGTCTGCGTCTGTCTGTCTGTCTGTGTCTGTCTGTGTCTGTCTGTGTCTGTCTGTCTGTGTCTGTCTGTGTCTGTCTGTCTGTGTCTGTCTGTCTGTGTCTGTCTGTCTGTGTCTGTCTGTGTCTGTCTGTGTCTGTCTGTCTGTGTCTGCCTGTGTCTGTGTCTCTGTCTGTCTCTGTCTGTCTGTGTCTGTCTGTGTCTGTCTGTCTGTCTGTCTGTGTCTGTCTGTCTGTGTCTGTCTGTGTCTGTCTGTCTGTGTCTGTCTGTCTGTGTCTGTCTGTGTCTGTCTGTGTCTGTCTGTGTCTGTCTGTCTGTGTCTGTCTGTGTCTGTCTGTCTGTGTCTCTGTGTCTGTCTGTGTCTGTCTGTCTGTGTCTGTCTGTCTGTCTGTCTGCGTCTGTCTGTCTGCGTCTGTCTGTGTCTGTCTGTCTGCGTCTGTCTGTGTCTGTCTGTCTGTGTCTGTCTGTGTCTGTCTGTCTGTCTGCGTCTGTCTGTCTGTGTCTGCCTGTGTCTGCCTGTGTCTGTCTGTCTCTGTCTGTGTCTCTGTCTGTCTGTCTGTTATTGTCTGTCTGTCAGTGTCTGTGTCTGTCTGTGTCTGTCTGTCTGTGTCTGTCTGTCTGTGTCTGTCTGTCTGTGTCTGTCTGTCTGTCTGCGTCTGTCTGTCTGCGTCTGTCTGTCTGTGTCTGCCTGTGTCTGCCTGTGTCTGCCTGTGTCTGTCTGTGTCTCTGTCTGTCTGTCTGTTATTGTCTGTCTGTCTGTCTGTGTCTGTCTGTGTCTGCCTGTGTCTGTCTGCCTGTGTCTGTCTGTCTGTGTCTGTCTGTGTCTGTCTGTGTCTGTCTGTCTGTGTCTGTCTGTGTCTGTCTGTCTGTGTCTCTGTGTCTGTGTGTCTGTCTGTGTCTGTCTGTCTGTGTCTGTCTGTCTGTGTCTGTCTGTGTCTTTCTGTCTGTCTGTCTGTGTCTGTCTGTCTGTCTGTGTCTGTCTGTGTGTCTGTGTCTGTCTGTCTGTGTCTGTCTGTCTGTGTCTGTCTGTGTCTGCGTCTGTCTGTGTCTGTCTGTCTGTGTCTGTCTGTCTGTGTCTGTCTGTCTGTGTTTGTCTGTGTGTGTCTGTCTGTCTGCGTCTGTCTGCGTCTGTCTGTCTGTCTGTGTCTGTCTGTGTCTGTCTGTGTCTGTCTGTCTGTGTGTGTCTGTCTGTGTTTGTCTGTCTGTGTTTGTCTGTGTCTGTCTGTGTCTGTGTTTGTCTGTGTGTGTCTGTCTGTCTGTGTCTGTCTGTCTGTCTGCGTCTGTCTGCGTCTGTCTGCGTCTGTGTGTCTGTCTGCGTCTGTCTGTGTCTGTCTGTGTCTGTGTCTGTCTGTGTCTGTCTGTGTCTGTGTTTGTCTGTGTGTGTCTGTCTGTCTGCGTCTGTCTGCGTCTGTCTGTGTCTGTCTGTCTGTGTCTGTCTGTCTGTGTCTGTCTGTCTGTGTCTGTCTGTCTGTGTCTGTCTGTGTTTGTCTGTCTGTGTTTGTCTGTGTCTGTGTTTGTCTGTGTGTGTCTGTCTGTCTGTGTCTGTCTGTCTGTCTGCGTCTGTCTGCGTCTGTCTGCGTCTGTCTGCGTCTGTGTGTCTGTCTGCGTCTGTCTGCGTCTGTCTGTGTCTGTCTGTCTGTGTCTGTCTGTCTGTGTCTGTCTGTCTGTGTCTGTCTGTCTGTGTCTGTCTGTCTGTCTGTGTCTGTCTGTGTCTGTCTGTCTGTCTGTGTCTGTCTCTGTCTGTCTGTGTCTGTGTGTCTGTGTGTCTGTGTCTGTGTGTCTGTCTGTGTCTGTCTGTCTGTCTGTGTCTGTCTGTGTCTGTCTGTCTGTCTCTGTCTGTCTGTGTCTGTGTGTCTGTCTGTGTCTGTCTGTCTGTGTCTGTCTGTGTCTTTCTGTCTGTGTCTGTCTGTCTGTGTCTGTCTGTGTCTGTCTGTGTCTGCCTGTGTCTGTGTCTCTGTCTGTCTGTGTCTGTGTGTCTGTCTGTGTCTGTGTCTGTCTGTCTGTGTCTGTCTGTCTGTGTCTGTCTGTCTGTGTCTGTCTGTCTGTGTCTCTGTGTCTGTGTCTCTGTGTCTGTGTGTCTGTCTGTCTGTGTCTGTCTGTGTCTGTCTGTCTGTGTCTCTGTGTCTGTGTGTCTGTCTGTGTCTGTCTGTGTCTGTCTGTCTGTGTCTGTCTGCGTCTGTCTGTGTCTGTCTGTCTGTCTGTGTCTGTCTGTGTCTGTGTGTCTGTGTCTCTGTCTGTCTGTCTGTCTGTGTCTGTCTGTCTGTGTCTGTCTGTGTCTGTCTGTCTGTCTGTGTCTGTCTGTGTCTGTCTGTCTGTGTCTGTCTGTGTCTGTCTGTGTCTGTCTGTCTGTCTGTGTCTGTCTGTCTGTGTCTGTCTGTGTCTGCCTGTGTCTGTGTCTCTGTCTGTCTCTGTCTGTCTGTGTCTGTCTGTGTCTGTCTGTCTGTGTCTGTCTGTCTGTCTGTGTCTGTCTGTGTCTGTGTGTCTGTCTGTCTGTGTCTGTCTGTCTGTGTCTGTCTGTCTGTGTCTGTCTGTCTGTGTCTGTCTGTGTCTGTCTGTGTCTGTCTGTCTGTCTGTGTCTGTCTGTGTCTGTCTGTCTGTCTGTGTCTGTCTGTCTGTGTCTGTCTGTGTCTGTCTGTGTCTGTCTGTCTGTGTGTCTGTGTGTCTGTGTCTGTGTGTCTGTCTGTGTCTGTGTCTGTCTGTGTCTGTCTGTGTCTGTCTGTCTGTGTCTGTCTGTGTCTGTCTGTGTCTGCCTGTGTCTGTCTGTGTCTCTGTCTGTCTGTCTGTTATTGTCTGTTATTGTCTGTCTGTCTGTCTGTGTCTGTCTGTCTGTGTCTGTCTGTCTGTGTCTGTCTGTGTCTGTCTGTGTCTGTCTGTGTCTGCCTGCCTGTGTCTGTCTGTCTGTGTCTGTCTGTGTCTGTCTGTGTCTGTCTGTGTCTGTCTGTCTGTGTCTGTCTGTGTCTGTCTGTCTGTGTCTCTGTGTCTGTGTGTCTGTCTGTCTGTGTCTGTCTGTGTCTGTCTGTCTGTGTCTTTCTGTCTGTGTCTGTCTGTGTCTGTCTGTCTGTCTGTGTCTGTCTGTGTCTGTCTGTGTCTGTGTGTCTGTCTGTGTCTGTCTGTCTGTGTCTGTCTGTCTGTGTCTGTCTGTGTCTGTCTGTGTCTGTCTGTCTGTGTCTGTCTGTGTCTGTCTGTGTCTGTCTGTCTGTCTGTGTCTGTCTGTCTGTGTCTGTCTGTCTGTGTCTGTGTCTGTCTGTCTGTGTCTGTCTGTCTGTGTCTGTCTGCGTCTGTCTGTCTGCGTCTGTCTGTCTGCGTCTGTCTGCGTCTGTCTGCGTCTGTCTGTGTCTGTCTGTCTGTGTCTGTCTGTGTCTGCCTGTGTCTGTCTGTCTCTGTCTGTGTCTCTGTCTGTGTCTGTCTGTCTGTGTCTGTCTGTGTCTGTCTGTCTGTGTCTACCTGTGTCTGTCTGTCTGTGTCTGTGTCTGTCTCTGTGTCTGTCTGTGTCTGCCTGCCTGTGTCTGTCTGTCTGTGTCTGCCTGTGTCTGCCTGTGTCTGCCTGTGTCTGTCTGCCTGTGTCTGCCTGTGTCTGTCTGCCTGTGTCTGCCTGCCTGTGTCTGCCTGTGTCTGCCTGTGTCTGTCTGTGTCTGTGTGTCTCTGTGTCTGCCTGTGTCTGTCTGCCTGTGTCTGCCTGCCTGTGTCTGTCTGTGTCTGTGTGTCTGTCTGTGTCTGTCTGTGTCTGTCTGTGTCTGTCTGTCTGTGTCTGTCTGTGTCTGTCTGTGTCTGTCTGTGTGTCTGTCTGTCTGTGTCTGTCTGTCTGTGTCTGTCTGTCTGTGTCTGTCTGTCTGTCTCTGTCTGTCTCTGTCTGTCTGTGTGTCTGTGTGTCTGTGTGTCTGTGTGTCTGTGTCTGTGTGTCTGTCTGTGTCTGTCTGTCTGTCTGTGTCTGTCTGTGTCTGTCTGTCTGCGTCTGTCTGCGTCTGTCTGTGTCTGTCTGTCTGTCTGTGTCTGTCTGTCTGTGTCTGTCTATCTGTGTCTGTCTGTGTCTGTCTGTGTCTGTCTGTCTCTGTCTGTCTCTGTCTGTCTCTGTCTGTCTGTGTCTGTGTGTCTGTCTGTGTCTGTCTGTCTGTGTCTGTCTGTGTCTGTCTGTCTGTGTCTGTCTGTCTGTCTGTGTCTGCCTGTGTCTGTGTCTCTGTCTGTCTCTGTCTGTCTGTGTCTGTGTGTCTGTCTGTGTCTGTGTCTGTCTGTCTGTCTGTGTCTGTCTGTCTGTGTCTGTCTGTCTGTGTCTGTCTGTCTGTGTCTGTCTGTCTGTGTCTGTCTGTCTGTGTCTGCCTGTGTCTGTCTGTCTCTGTCTGTGTCTGTCTGTTATTGTCTGTCTGTCTGTGTCTGTCTGTGTTTGTCTGTCTGTGTCTGTCTGTCTGTCTGTGTCTGTCTGTGTCTGTCTGTGTCTGTCTGTGTCTGTGTTTGTCTGTGTGTGTCTGTCTGTCTGTGTCTGTCTGTGTCTGTCTGCGTCTGTCTGCGTCTGTATGCGTCTGTCTGTCTGTCTGTGTCTGTCTGTGTCTGTCTGTCTGTGTCTGTCTGTCTGTCTGCGTCTGTCTGCGTCTGTCTGCGTCTGTCTGCGTCTGTCTGTCTGTCTGTCTGTCTGTCTGTGTCTGTCTGTGTCTGTGTCTGTCTGTGTCTGTGTCTGTCTGTGTCTGTCTGTCTGTCTGTGTCTGTCTGTCTGTGTCTGTCTGTCTGTCTGTGTCTGTGTGTCTGTGTCTGTGTGTCTGTGTCTGTCTGTCTGTCTGTGTCTGTCTGTCTGTGTCTGTCTGTGTCTGTCTGTGTCTGTCTGTGTCTGTCTGTCTGCGTCTGTCTGTGTCTGTCTGTCTGTGTCTGTCTGTGTCTGTCTATCTGTGTCTGTCTGTGTCTGTCTGTCTGTCTCTGTCTGTCTGTGTCTGTGTGTCTGTCTGTGTCTGTCTGTCTGTGTCTGTCTGTCTGTGTCTGTCTGTGTCTGTCTGTCTGTGTCTGTCTGTGTCTGCCTGTGTCTGTGTCTCTGTCTGTCTCTGTCTGTCTGTGTCTGTGTGTCTGTCTGTGTCTGTGTCTGTCTGTCTGTCTGTGTCTGTCTGTCTGTGTCTCTGTGTCTGTGTGTCTGTCTGTCTGTGTCTGTCTGTCTGTGTCTGTCTGTCTGTGTCTGTGTGTCTGTCTGTGTCTGTCTGTCTGCGTCTGTCTGTGTCTGTCTGTCTGTGTCTGTCTGTCTGTCTGTGTCTGTCTGTGTCTGTCTGTCTGTGTCTGTCTGTCTGTGTCTGTCTGTGTCTTTCTGTCTGCGTCTGTCTGTGTCTGTCTGCGTCTGTCTGTGTCTGTCTGTGTCTGTCTGTCTGTCTGTGTCTGTCTGTGTCTGTCTGTCTGTGTCTGTCTGTCTGTCTGTGTCTGTCTGTGTCTGTGTGTCTGTCTGTGTCTGTCTGTCTGTGTCTGTCTGTCTGTGTCTGTCTGTCTGTGTCTGTCTGTCTGTGTCTGTCTGTGTCTGTCTGTCTGTCTGTGTCTGTCTGTGTCTGTCTGTCTGTGTCTGTGTCTGTCTGTCTGTGTCTGTCTGTCTGTGTCTGTCTGTCTGTGTCTGCCTGTGTCTGTGTCTCTGTCTGTCTCTGTCTGTCTGTGTCTGTCTGTGTCTGTCTGTCTGTGTCTGTCTGTGTCTGTCTGTCTGTGTCTGTCTGTGTCTGTCTGTCTGTGTCTGTCTGTCTGTGTCTGTCTGTCTGTGTCTGTCTGTCTGTGTCTGTCTGTGTCTGTCTGTGTCTGTCTGTGTCTGCCTGTGTCTGTGTCTCTGTCTGTCTCTGTCTGTGTCTGTCTGTCTGTGTCTGTCTGTCTCTGTCTGTCTGTGTCTGTCTGTGTGTGTCTGTCTGTGTGTGTCTGTCTGTGTCTGTCTGTCTGTGTCTGTCTGTCTGTGTCTGCCTGTGTCTGTGTCTCTGTCTGTCTCTGTCTGTCTGTGTCTGTCTGTGTCTGTCTGTCTGTGTCTGTCTGTGTCTGTCTGTCTGTGTCTGTCTGTGTCTGTCTGTCTGTGTCTGTCTGTCTGTGTCTGTCTGTCTGTGTCTGTCTGTCTGTGTCTGTCTGTGTCTGTCTGTGTCTGTCTGTGTCTGCCTGTGTCTGTGTCTCTGTCTGTCTCTGTCTGTGTCTGTCTGTCTGTGTCTGTCTGTCTCTGTCTGTCTGTGTCTGTCTGTGTGTGTCTGTCTGTCTGCGTCTGTCTGTCTGCGTCTGTCTGTCTGCGTCTGTCTGTCTGCGTCTGTCTGTCTGTCTGTGTCTGTCTGTGTCTGTCTGTGTCTGTCTGTGTCTGCCTGTGTCTGTCTGTCTCTGTCTGTGTCTCTGTCTGTGTCTGTCTGTCTGTGTCTGTCTGTGTCTGTCTGTCTGTGTCTACCTGTGTCTGTCTGTCTGTGTCTGTGTCTGTCTCTGTGTCTGTCTGTGTCTGCCTGCCTGTGTCTGTCTGTCTGTGTCTGCCTGTGTCTGCCTGTGTCTGCCTGTGTCTGTCTGCCTGTGTCTGCCTGTGTCTGTCTGCCTGTGTCTGCCTGCCTGTGTCTGCCTGTGTCTGCCTGTGTCTGTCTGTGTCTGTGTGTCTCTGTGTCTGCCTGTGTCTGTCTGCCTGTGTCTGCCTGCCTGTGTCTGTCTGTGTCTGTGTGTCTGTCTGTGTCTGTCTGTGTCTGTCTGTGTCTGTCTGTCTGTGTCTGTCTGTGTCTGTCTGTGTCTGTCTGTGTGTCTGTCTGTCTGTGTCTGTCTGTCTGTGTCTGTCTGTCTGTGTCTGTCTGTCTGTCTCTGTCTGTCTCTGTCTGTCTGTGTCTGTCTGTGTCTGTCTGTCTGTGTCTGTCTGTCTGTGTCTGTCTGTCTGTGTCTGTCTGTCTGTGTCTGTCTGTGTCTGTCTGTGTCTGTCTGTGTCTGCCTGTGTCTGTGTCTCTGTCTGTCTCTGTCTGTGTCTGTCTGTCTGTGTCTGTCTGTCTCTGTCTGTCTGTGTCTGTCTGTGTGTGTCTGTCTGTGTGTGTCTGTCTGTGTCTGTCTGTCTGTGTCTGTCTGTCTGTGTCTGCCTGTGTCTGTGTCTCTGTCTGTCTCTGTCTGTCTGTGTCTGTCTGTGTCTGTCTGTCTGTGTCTGTCTGTGTCTGTCTGTCTGTGTCTGTCTGTGTCTGTCTGTCTGTGTCTGTCTGTCTGTGTCTGTCTGTCTGTGTCTGTCTGTCTGTGTCTGTCTGTGTCTGTCTGTGTCTGTCTGTGTCTGCCTGTGTCTGTGTCTCTGTCTGTCTCTGTCTGTGTCTGTCTGTCTGTGTCTGTCTGTCTCTGTCTGTCTGTGTCTGTCTGTGTGTGTCTGTCTGTCTGCGTCTGTCTGTCTGCGTCTGTCTGTCTGCGTCTGTCTGTCTGCGTCTGTCTGTCTGTCTGTGTCTGTCTGTGTCTGTCTGTGTCTGTCTGTGTCTGCCTGTGTCTGTCTGTCTCTGTCTGTGTCTCTGTCTGTGTCTGTCTGTCTGTGTCTGTCTGTGTCTGTCTGTCTGTGTCTACCTGTGTCTGTCTGTCTGTGTCTGTGTCTGTCTCTGTGTCTGTCTGTGTCTGCCTGCCTGTGTCTGTCTGTCTGTGTCTGCCTGTGTCTGCCTGTGTCTGCCTGTGTCTGTCTGCCTGTGTCTGCCTGTGTCTGTCTGCCTGTGTCTGCCTGCCTGTGTCTGCCTGTGTCTGCCTGTGTCTGTCTGTGTCTGTGTGTCTCTGTGTCTGCCTGTGTCTGTCTGCCTGTGTCTGCCTGCCTGTGTCTGTCTGTGTCTGTGTGTCTGTCTGTGTCTGTCTGTGTCTGTCTGTGTCTGTCTGTCTGTGTCTGTCTGTGTCTGTCTGTGTCTGTCTGTGTGTCTGTCTGTCTGTGTCTGTCTGTCTGTGTCTGTCTGTCTGTGTCTGTCTGTCTGTCTCTGTCTGTCTCTGTCTGTCTGTGTGTCTGTGTGTCTGTGTGTCTGTGTGTCTGTGTCTGTGTGTCTGTCTGTGTCTGTCTGTCTGTCTGTGTCTGTCTGTGTCTGTCTGTCTGCGTCTGTCTGCGTCTGTCTGTGTCTGTCTGTCTGTCTGTGTCTGTCTGTCTGTGTCTGTCTATCTGTGTCTGTCTGTGTCTGTCTGTGTCTGTCTGTCTCTGTCTGTCTCTGTCTGTCTCTGTCTGTCTGTGTCTGTGTGTCTGTCTGTGTCTGTCTGTCTGTGTCTGTCTGTGTCTGTCTGTCTGTGTCTGTCTGTCTGTCTGTGTCTGCCTGTGTCTGTGTCTCTGTCTGTCTCTGTCTGTCTGTGTCTGTGTGTCTGTCTGTGTCTGTGTCTGTCTGTCTGTCTGTGTCTGTCTGTCTGTGTCTGTCTGTCTGTGTCTGTCTGTCTGTGTCTGTCTGTCTGTGTCTGTCTGTCTGTGTCTGCCTGTGTCTGTCTGTCTCTGTCTGTGTCTGTCTGTTATTGTCTGTCTGTCTGTGTCTGTCTGTGTTTGTCTGTCTGTGTCTGTCTGTCTGTCTGTGTCTGTCTGTGTCTGTCTGTGTCTGTCTGTGTCTGTGTTTGTCTGTGTGTGTCTGTCTGTCTGTGTCTGTCTGTGTCTGTCTGCGTCTGTCTGCGTCTGTATGCGTCTGTCTGTCTGTCTGTGTCTGTCTGTGTCTGTCTGTCTGTGTCTGTCTGTCTGTCTGCGTCTGTCTGCGTCTGTCTGCGTCTGTCTGTCTGTCTGCGTCTGTCTGTCTGTCTGTCTGTGTCTGTCTGTGTCTGTGTCTGTCTGTGTCTGTGTCTGTCTGTGTCTGTCTGTCTGTCTGTGTCTGTCTGTCTGTGTCTGTCTGTCTGTCTGTGTCTGTGTGTCTGTGTCTGTGTGTCTGTGTCTGTCTGTCTGTCTGTGTCTGTCTGTCTGTGTCTGTCTGTGTCTGTCTGTGTCTGTCTGTGTCTGTCTGTCTGCGTCTGTCTGTGTCTGTCTGTCTGTGTCTGTCTGTGTCTGTCTATCTGTGTCTGTCTGTGTCTGTCTGTCTGTCTCTGTCTGTCTGTGTCTGTGTGTCTGTCTGTGTCTGTCTGTCTGTGTCTGTCTGTCTGTGTCTGTCTGTGTCTGTCTGTCTGTGTCTGTCTGTGTCTGCCTGTGTCTGTGTCTCTGTCTGTCTCTGTCTGTCTGTGTCTGTGTGTCTGTCTGTGTCTGTGTCTGTCTGTCTGTCTGTGTCTGTCTGTCTGTGTCTCTGTGTCTGTGTGTCTGTCTGTCTGTGTCTGTCTGTCTGTGTCTGTCTGTCTGTGTCTGTGTGTCTGTCTGTGTCTGTCTGTCTGCGTCTGTCTGTGTCTGTCTGTCTGTGTCTGTCTGTCTGTCTGTGTCTGTCTGTGTCTGTCTGTCTGTGTCTGTCTGTCTGTGTCTGTCTGTGTCTTTCTGTCTGCGTCTGTCTGTGTCTGTCTGCGTCTGTCTGTGTCTGTCTGTGTCTGTCTGTCTGTCTGTGTCTGTCTGTGTCTGTCTGTCTGTGTCTGTCTGTCTGTCTGTGTCTGTCTGTGTCTGTGTGTCTGTCTGTGTCTGTCTGTCTGTGTCTGTCTGTCTGTGTCTGTCTGTCTGTGTCTGTCTGTCTGTGTCTGTCTGTGTCTGTCTGTCTGTCTGTGTCTGTCTGTGTCTGTCTGTCTGTGTCTGTGTCTGTCTGTCTGTGTCTGTCTGTCTGTGTCTGTCTGTCTGTGTCTGCCTGTGTCTGTGTCTCTGTCTGTCTCTGTCTGTCTGTGTCTGTCTGTGTCTGTCTGTCTGTGTCTGTCTGTGTCTGTCTGTCTGTGTCTGTCTGTGTCTGTCTGTCTGTGTCTGTCTGTCTGTGTCTGTCTGTCTGTGTCTGTCTGTCTGTGTCTGTCTGTGTCTGTCTGTGTCTGTCTGTGTCTGCCTGTGTCTGTGTCTCTGTCTGTCTCTGTCTGTCTGTGTCTGTCTGTGTCTGTCTGTCTGTGTCTGTCTGTGTCTGTCTGTCTGTCTGTGTCTGTCTGTCTGTGTCTGTCTGTGTCTGTCTGTCTGTGTCTGTCTGTGTCTGTCTGTGTCTCTGTGTCTGTGTGTCTGTCTGTGTCTGTCTGTCTGTGTCTGTCTGTCTGTCTGCGTCTGTCTGTCTGCGTCTGTCTGTCTGCGTCTGTCTGTGTCTGTCTGTCTGCGTCTGTCTGTGTCTGTGTGTCTGTGTGTCTGTGTGTCTGTGTCTGTGTGTCTGTGTGTCTGTGTCTGTGTGTCTGTCTGTGTCTGTCTGTCTGCGTCTGTCTGCGTCTGTCTGTGTCTGTCTGTCTGTGTCTGTCTATCTGTGTCTGTCTGTGTCTGTGTGTCTGTCTGTGTCTGTCTGTGTCTGTCTGTCTGTGTCTGTCTGTGTCTTTCTGTCTGTGTCTGTCTGTCTGTGTCTGCCTGTGTCTGTGTGTCTGTCTGTGTCTGTGTCTGTCTGTCTGTGTCTTTCTGTCTGTCTCTGTCTGTCTGTGTCTGTGTGTCTGTCTGTGTCTGTGTCTGTCTGTCTGTCTGTGTCTGTCTGTCTGTGTCTGTCTGTGTCTGTCTGTCTGTGTCTCTGTGTCTGTGTGTCTGTCTGTCTATGTCTGTCTGTCTGCGTCTGTCTGTGTCTGTCTGTCTGTGTCTGTCTGTCTGCCTGTGTCTGTCTGTCTCTGTCTGTGTCTGTCTGTTATTGTCTGTCTGTCTGTGTCTGTGTTTGTCTGTCTGTGTCTGTCTGTGTCTGTCTGTCTGTCTGTGTCTGTCTGTGTCTGTCTGTGTCTGTCTGTGTCTGTGTTTGTCTGTGTGTGTCTGTCTGTGTCTGTCTGTCTGTGTCTGTCTGTGTCTGTCTGTCTGTGTCTGTCTGTCTGTGTCTGTCTGTGTCTGTGTTTGTCTGTGTGTGTCTGTCTGTCTGTGTCTGTCTGTGTCTGTCTGTCTGCGTCTGTCTGCGTCTGTCTGTCTGTCTGTGTCTGTCTGTGTCTGTCTGTGTCTGTCTGTGTCTGTCTGTCTGTGTCTGTCTGTCTGTCTGTGTCTGTCTGTCTGTCTGTGTCTGTCTGTGTCTGTGTGTCTGTGTGTCTGTGTCTGTGTGTCTGTGTCTCTGTGTCTGTCTGTCTGTCTGTGTCTGTCTGTCTGTGTCTGTCTGTGTCTGTCTGTCTGCGTCTGTCTGCGTCTGTCTGTGTCTGTCTGTCTGTCTGTGTCTGTCTGTGTCTGTCTATCTGTGTCTGTCTGTGTCTGTCTGTGTCTGTCTGTCTGTCTCTGTCTGTCTGTGTCTGTGTGTCTGTCTGTGTCTGTCTGTCTGTGTCTTTCTGTCTGTGTCTGTCTGTCTGTGTCTGTCTGTCTGTGTCTGTCTGTGTCTGTCTGTCTGTGTCTGCCTGTGTCTGTGTCTCTGTCTGTCTCTGTCTGTCTGTGTCTGTGTGTCTGTCTGTGTCTGTGTCTGTCTGTCTGTCTGTGTCTGTCTGTCTGTGTCTGTCTGTCTGTGTCTCTGTGTCTGTGTGTCTGTCTGTCTGTGTCTGTCTGTCTGTGTCTCTGTGTCTGTGTGTCTGTCTGTGTCTGTCTGTCTGTGTCTGTCTGTCTGTCTGTGTGTCTGTGTCTGTGTGTCTGTCTGTGTCTGTCTGTGTCTGTGTCTGTCTGTGTCTGTCTGTGTCTTTCTGTCTGTGTCTGTCTGTCTGTCTGTGTCTGTCTGCGTCTGTCTGTCTGTGTCTGTCTGTGTCTGTCTGTCTGTCTGTGTCTGTCTGTGTGTGTCTGTCTGTGTCTGTCTGTGTCTGTCTGTCTGTGTCTGTCTGTGTCTGTCTGTCTGTGTCTGTCTGTCTGTGTCTGTCTGTCTGTGTCTGTCTGTGTCTGTCTGTGTCTGTCTGTCTGTGTCTGTCTGTCTGTCTGTGTCTGTCTGTGTCTGTCTGTGTCTGTCTGTGTCTGTCTGTCTGTGTCTGTCTGTGTCTGTCTGTGTCTGCCTGCCTGTGTCTGTCTGCCTGTGTCTGCCTGTGTCTGTCTGTGTCTGTCTGTCTGTGTCTGTCTGTGTCTGTCTGTCTGTGTCTCTGTGTCTGTCTGTGTCTGTCTGTCTGTCTGTCTGTGTCTGTCTGTGTCTGTGTCTGTGTGTCTGTCTGTGTCTGTCTGTCTGTGTCTGTCTGTCTGTGTCTGTCTGTCTGTGTCTGTCTGTCTGTGTCTGTCTGCGTCTGTCTGTCTGTGTCTGTCTGTGTCTGTCTGTCTGTGTCTGTCTGTGTCTGTCTGTCTGTGTCTGTCTGTGTCTGTCTGTCTGTGTCTGTCTGTGTCTGTCTGTCTGTGTCTGTCTGTCTGTGTGTCTGTGTCTGTGTGTCTGTCTGTGTCTTTCTGTCTGTGTCTGTCTGTGTCTGTCTGTCTGTCTGTGTCTGTCTGTCTGTGTCTGTCTGTGTCTGTCTGTCTGCGTCTGTCTGTGTCTGTCTGTCTGCGTCTGTCTGTCTGCGTCTGTCTGTCTGCGTCTGTCTGTCTGTGTCTGTCTGTGTCTGCCTGTGTCTGCCTGTGTCTGTCTGTCTCTGTCTGTGTCTCTGTCTGTGTCTGTCTGTCTGTTATTGTCTGTCTGTCTGTGTCTGTGTCTGTCTGTCTGTGTCTGTGTCTGTCTGTCTGTGTCTGTGTCTGTCTGTCTGTGTCTGTCTGTCTGTGTCTGTCTGTGTCTGTCTGTGTCTACCTGTGTCTGTCTTTCTGTGTCTGTGTCTGTCTCTGTGTCTGCCTGTGTCTGTCTGTCTGTGTCTGCCTGTGTCTGCCTGTGTCTGTCTGTGTCTGTGTGTCTCTGTGTCTGCCTGTGTCTGTCTGCCTGCCTGTGTCTGCCTGTGTCTGTCTGTGTCTGTCTGTGTCTGTCTGTCTGTGTCTGTCTGTCTGTGTCTGTCTGTCTGTGTCTGTCTGTGTCTGTCTGTCTGTGTCTGTGTCTGTCTGTCTGTGTCTGTCTGTGTCTGTCTGTCTGTGTCTGTCTCTGTCTGTCTGTGTCTGTGTGTCTGTGTCTGTGTGTCTGTGTCTCTGTGTGTCTGTGTCTGTGTGTCTGTCTGTGTCTGTCTGTCTGTCTGTGTCTGTCTGTGTCTGTCTGTCTGCGTCTGTCTGTCTGTCTGTGTCTGTCTGTCTCTGTCTGTCTGTGTCTTTGTGTCTGTGTGTCTGTCTGTGTCTTTCTGTCTGTGTCTGTCTGTCTGTGTCTGTCTGTGTCTGTCTGTCTGTCTGTGTCTGCCTGTGTCTGTGTCTCTGTCTGTCTCTGTCTGTCTGTGTCTGTGTGTCTGTGTGTCTGTCTGTGTCTGTGTCTGTCTGTCTGTCTGTGTCTGTCTGTCTGTGTCTGTCTGTCTGTGTCTGTCTGTCTGTGTCTCTGTGTCTGTGTGTCTGTCTGTCTGTGTCTGTCTGTCTGTGTCTGTCTGTCTCTGTCTGTCTGTCTGTTATTGTCTGTCTGTCTGTGTCTGTGTCTGTCTGTGTCTGTCTGTGTTTGTCTGTCTGTGTCTGTCTGTGTCTGTCTGTGTCTGTCTGTCTGTGTCTGTCTGTCTGTCTCTGTCTGTCTCTGTCTGTCTGTCTCTGTCTGTCTGTGTCTGTCTGTCTGTGTCTGTCTGTGTCTGTCTGTCTGTGTCTGTCTGTCTGTCTGTGTCTGTCTCTGTCTGTGTTTGTCTGTCTGTGTCTGTCTGTCTGTGTCTGTCTGTGTCTGTCTGTCTGTGTCTGTCTGTCTGTGTCTGTCTGTGTCTGTCTGACTGTGTCTGTCTGTGTCTGTCTGTCTGTCTGTGTCTGTCTGTCTGTGTCTGTCTGTCTGTGTCTGTCTGTCTGTCTGTGTCTTTCTGTCTGTGTCTGTCTGTCTGTCTGTCTGTGTCTGTCTGTCTGTCTGTGTCTGTCTGTGTCTGTCTGTGTCTGTGTGTCTGTGTCTGTGTGTCTGTGTCTGTGTGTCTGTCTGTGTCTGTCTGTCTGTGTCTGTCTGTCTGTGTCTGTCTGTCTGTCTGTGTCTGTCTGTCTGTGTCTGTCTGTGTCTGTCTGTCTGCGTCTGTCTGTCTGCGTCTGTCTGTCTGTGTCTGTCTGTCTGTCTGCGTCTGTCTGTCTGTGTCTGTCTGTCTGTGTCTGTCTGTCTGTCTGTCTGTGTCTGTCTGTGTCTGTCTGTCTGTCTGTGTCTGTCTGTGTCTGTCTGTGTCTGTGTGTCTGTGTGTCTGTGTCTGTGTGTCTGTCTGTGTCTTTCTGTCTGTGTCTGTCTGTGTCTTTCTGTCTGTGTCTGTCTGTCTGTGTCTGTCTGTGTCTGTCTGTCTGTGTCTGTCTGTCTGCGTCTGTCTGTCTGCGTCTGTCTGTCTGCGTCTGTCTGTGTCTGTCTGTCTGTGTCTGCGTCTGTCTGTCTGCGTCTGTCTGTCTGCGTCTGTCTGTCTGCGTCTGTCTGTCTGTGTCTGTGTCTGTCTGTGTCTGTCTGTCTGTGTCTGTCTGCCTGTGTCTTCCTGCCTGTGTCTGTCTGTCTGTCTGTGTCTGCCTGTGTCTGTCTGTCTGTCTTTGTCTGCCTGTGTCTGTCTGTCTGTGTCTGTCTGTCTGTCTGTCTGTGTCTGTCTGTGTCTGTCTGTGTGTGTCTGTGTGTGTCTGTGTCTGTCTGTGTCTGTCTGTCTGTGTCTGTCTGTCTGTGTCTGTGTGTCTGTGTGTCTGTGTCTGTGTGTCTGTGTGTGTCTGTGTGTGTCTGTGTCTGTGTGTCTGTGTCTGTCTGTCTGTGTCTGCCTGTGTCTGTCTGTCTGTGTCTGTCTGTGTCTGTCTGTGTCTGTCTGTGTCTGCCTGTCTGTGTCTGCCTGTGTCTGTGTCTGCCTGTCTGTGTCTGCCTGTGTCTGTCTGTCTGTCTGTCTGCCTGTGTCTGTCTGTCTGTGTCTGTGTCTGTCTGTGTCTGTCTGTCTGTGTCTGTCTGTGTCTGTCTGTCTGTCTGTGTCTGTCTGTCTGTGTCTGTCTGTCTGTGTCTGTCTGTCTGTGTCTGTGTCTGTCTGTGTCTGTCTGTCTGTGTCTGTCTGTCTGTGTCTGTCTGTCTGTGTCTGTCTGTCTGTCTGTGTCTGTCTCTGTCTGTCTGTGTCTGTCTGTGTCTGTCTGTCTGTGTCTGTCTGTGTCTGCCTGCCTGTGTCTGTCTGTCTGTGTCTGTCTGTCTGTCTGTGTCTGTCTGTGTCTGTCTGTGTCTGTCTGTGTCTGTCTGTGTCTGCCTGTCAGTGTCTGCCTGTGTCTGTGTCTGCCTGTCTGTGTCTGCCTGTCTGTGTCTGCCTGTGTCTGTCTGTCTGCCTGTGTCTGTCTGTCTGTGTCTGTGTCTGTCTGTCTGTGTCTGTCTGTCTGTCTGTGTCTGTCTGTCTGTGTCTGTCTGTCTGTGTCTGTGTCTGTCTGTGTCTGTCTGTCTGTGTCTGTCTGTCTGTGTCTGTCTGTCTGTGTCTGTCTGTCTGTCTGTGTCTGTCTCTGTCTGTCTGTGTCTGTGTGTCTGTGTCTGTGTGTCTGTGTGTCTGTGTCTGTGTGTCTGTGTCTGTGTGTCTGTCTGTGTCTGTCTGTCTGTGTCTGTCTGTCTGTGTCTGTCTGTCTGCGTCTGTCTGTCTGTCTGTGTCTGTCTCTGTCTGTGTTTGTCTGTCTGTGTCTGTCTGTCTGTGTCTGTCTGTGTCTGTCTGTCTGTGTCTGTCTGTCTGTGTCTGTCTGTGTCTGTCTGACTGTGTCTGTCTGTGTCTGTCTGTCTGTCTGTGTCTGTCTGTCTGTGTCTGTCTGTCTGTCTGTGTCTTTCTGTCTGTGTCTGTCTGTCTGTCTGTCTGTGTCTGTCTGTCTGTCTGTGTCTGTCTGTCTGTGTCTGTCTGTCTGTGTCTGTCTGTGTCTGTGTGTCTGTGTCTGTGTGTCTGTCTGTGTCTGTCTGTCTGTGTCTGTCTGTCTGTGTCTGTCTGTCTGTCTGTGTCTGTCTGTCTGTGTCTGTCTGTGTCTGTCTGTCTGCGTCTGTCTGTCTGCGTCTGTCTGTCTGTGTCTGTCTGTCTGTCTGCGTCTGTCTGTCTGTGTCTGTCTGTCTGTGTCTGTCTGTCTGTCTGTCTGTGTCTGTCTGTGTCTGTCTGTCTGTCTGTGTCTGTCTGTGTCTGTCTGTGTCTGTGTGTCTGTGTGTCTGTGTCTGTGTGTCTGTCTGTGTCTTTCTGTCTGTGTCTGTCTGTGTCTTTCTGTCTGTGTCTGTCTGTCTGTGTCTGTCTGTGTCTGTCTGTCTGCGTCTGTCTGTCTGCGTCTGTCTGTCTGCGTCTGTCTGTGTCTGTCTGTCTGTGTCTGCGTCTGTCTGTCTGCGTCTGTCTGTCTGCGTCTGTCTGTCTGCGTCTGTCTGTCTGTGTCTGTGTCTGTCTGTGTCTGTCTGTCTGTGTCTGTCTGCCTGTGTCTTCCTGCCTGTGTCTGTCTGTCTGTCTGTGTCTGCCTGTGTCTGTCTGTCTGTCTGTGTCTGCCTGTGTCTGTCTGTCTGTGTCTGTCTGTCTGTCTGTCTGTGTCTGTCTGTGTCTGTCTGTGTGTGTCTGTGTCTGTCTGTGTGTGTCTGTGTCTGTCTGTGTCTGTCTGTCTGTGTCTGTCTGTCTGTGTCTGTGTGTCTGTGTGTCTGTGTCTGTGTGTCTGTGTGTGTCTGTGTGTGTCTGTGTCTGTGTGTCTGTGTCTGTCTGTCTGTGTCTGCCTGTGTCTGTCTGTCTGTGTCTGTCTGTGTCTGTCTGTGTCTGTCTGTGTCTGCCTGTCTGTGTCTGCCTGTGTCTGTGTCTGCCTGTCTGTGTCTGCCTGTGTCTGTCTGTCTGTCTGTCTGCCTGTGTCTGTGTCTGTCTGTCTGTGTCTGTCTGTGTCTGTCTGTCTGTCTGTGTCTGTCTGTCTGTGTCTGTCTGTCTGTGTCTGTCTGTCTGTGTCTGTGTCTGTCTGTGTCTGTCTGTCTGTGTCTGTCTGTCTGTGTCTGTCTGTCTGTGTCTGTCTGTCTGTCTGTGTCTGTCTCTGTCTGTCTGTGTCTGTCTGTGTCTGTCTGTCTGTGTCTGTCTGTGTCTGCCTGCCTGTGTCTGTCTGTCTGTGTCTGTCTGTCTGTCTGTGTCTGTCTGTGTCTGTCTGTGTCTGTCTGTGTCTGTCAGTGTCTGCCTGTGTCTGTGTCTGCCTGTGTCTGTGTCTGCCTGTCTGTGTCTGCCTGTGTCTGTCTGTCTGCCTGTGTCTGTCTGTCTGTGTCTGTGTCTGTCTGTCTGTGTCTGTCTGTCTGTCTGTGTCTGTCTGTCTGTGTCTGTCTGTCTGTGTCTGTGTCTGTCTGTGTCTGTCTGTCTGTGTCTGTCTGTCTGTGTCTGTCTGTCTGTGTCTGTCTGTCTGTCTGTGTCTGTCTCTGTCTGTCTGTGTCTGTGTGTCTGTGTGTCTGTGTGTCTGTGTCTGTGTGTCTGTGTCTGTGTGTCTGTCTGTGTCTGTCTGTCTGTGTCTGTCTGTCTGTGTCTGTCTGTCTGCGTCTGTCTGCGTCTGTCTGTGTCTGTCTGTCTGTCTGTGTCTGTCTGTGTCTGTCTGTCTGTGTCTGTCTGTGTCTGTCTGTGTCTGTCTGTCTGTCTCTGTCTGTCTGTGTCTGTGTGTCTGTGTGTCTGTCTGTGTCTGTCTGTCTGTGTCTGTCTGTGTCTTTCTGTCTGTGTCTGTCTGTCTGTGTCTGTCTGTCTGTCTCTGTCTGCCTGTGTCTGTCTGTGTCTGTGTCTGTGTCTGTCTGTCTGTGTCTGTCTGTCTGTGTCTCTGTGTCTGTGTGTCTGTCTGTGTCTGTCTGTCTGTGTCTGTCTGTCTGTGTCTGTCTGTGTCTGTCTGTCTGTGTCTCTGTGTGTCTGTCTGTCTGTGTCTGTCTGTCTGCGTCTGTCTGTGTCTGTCTGTGTCTGTCTGTCTGTGTCTGTCTGTGTCTGTCTGTCTGTGTCTCTGTGTGTCTGTCTGTCTGTGTCTGTGTGTCTGTGTCTGTGTCTCTGTCTGTGTCTGTCTGTCTGTTATTGTCTGTCTGTCTGTGTCTGTGTCTGTCTGTGTTTGTCTGTCTGTGTCTGTCTGTGTCTGTGTCTGTCTGTGTCTGTCTGTGTCTGTCTGTCTGTCTCTGTCTGTCTGTGTCTGTCTATCTGTCTGTCTGTCTGTGTCTGTCTGTCTGTGTCTGTCTGTCTGTCTGTGTCTGTCTGTGTCTGTCTGTGTCTGTCTGTGTCTGTCTGTCTGTCTGTGTCTGTCTCTGTCTGTCTCTGTCTGTGTTTGTCTGTCTGTCTGTGTCTGTCTGTGTCTGTCTGTCTGTGTCTGTCTGTGTCTGTCTGACTGTGTCTGTCTGTGTCTGTCTGTCTGTGTCTGTCTGTCTGTCTGTCTGTCTGTGTCTGTCTGTCTGTGTCTGTGTGTGTCTGTCTGTCTGTCTGTCTGTGTCTGTCTGTGTGTGTCTGTCTGTCTGTCTGTGTCTTTCTGTCTGTGTCTGTCTGTCTGTCTGTCTGTGTCTGTCTGTCTGTCTGTGTCTGTCTGTCTGTGTCTGTCTGTGTCTGTGTGTCTGTGTCTGTGTGTCTGTCTGTGTCTGTCTGTCTGTGTCTGTCTGTGTCTGTCTGTCTGTGTCTGTCTGCGTCTGTCTGCGTCTGTCTGTCTGTGTCTGTCTGTGTCTGTCTGTGTCTGTCTGTGTCTGTCTGTCTGTCTGTGTCTGTGTCTGTCTGTGTCTGTCTGTCTGTCTGTGTCTGTGTGTCTGTGTCTGTGTGTCTGTGTCTGTGTGTCTGTCTGTGTCTTTCTGTCTGTGTCTGTCTGTGTCTTTCTGTCTGTGTCTGTCTGTCTGTGTCTGTCTGTCTGTCTGTGTCTGTGTCTGTCTGTCTGCGTCTGTCTGCGTCTGTCTGTCTGCGTCTGTCTGTCTGCGTCTGTCTGTGTCTGTCTGTCTGTGTCTGTCTGCGTCTGTCTGTCTGTCTGTCTGTGTCTGTCTGTGTCTGTCTGTGTCTGTCTGTCTCTGTCTGTGTCTCTGTCTGTCTGTCTGTGTCTGTCTGTCTGTGTCTGTCTGTCTGTGTCTGTCTGTCTGTGTCTGTCTGTGTCTGTCTGTGTCTGTCTGTCTGTGTCTGCCTGTGTCTGTCTGTCTGTGTCTGTGTCTGTCTGTGTCTGCCTGCCTGTGTCTGTCTGCCTGTGTCTGTCTGCCTGTGTCTGCCTGTGTCTGTGTGTCTCTGTGTCTCTGTGTCTGCCTGTGTCTGCCTGCCTGTGTCTGTCTGTGTCTGTCTGTCTGTCTGTGTCTGTCTGTGTCTGTCTGTGTCATTCTGTCTGTGTCTGTCTGTGTCTGTCTGTGTCTGTCTGTCTGTGTCTGTCTGTGTCTGTCTGTGTCTGTCTGTGTCTGTGTGTCTGTGTGTAACTGTGTCTGTGTGTCTCTGTGTCTGCCTGTGTCTGCCTGTGTCTGCCTGCCTGTGTCTGTCTGTCTGTGTCTGTCTGTCTGTCTGTGTCTGTGTGTCTGTCTGTGTCTGTCTGTGTGTGTCTGTCTGTGTCTGTCTGTCTGTCTGCCTGTGTCTGTCTGTCTGTGTCTGTCTGTGTCTGTCTGTCTGTGTGTGTCTGTGTCTGTCTGTCTGTCTGTGTCTGTCTGTGTCTGTCTGTCTGTGTCTGTCTATCTGTGTCTGTCTGTCTGTCTGTCTGTGTCTGTCTGTCTGTCTGTGTCTGTCTGTGTCTGTCTGTGTCTGTCTGTCTGTCTGTGTCTGTCTGTGTCTGTCTGTGTCTGTCTGTCTGTGTCTGTCTGTCTGTGTCTGTCTGTCTGTCTGTGTCTGTCTGTGTCTGTCTGTCTGTGTCTGTCTGTGTCTGTCTGTCTGTCTGTGTCTGTCTGTGTCTGTCTGTGTCTGTCTGTGTCTGTCTGTGTCTGTCTGTCTGTGTCTGTCTGTCTGTGTCTGTCTGTCTGTGTCTGTCTGTGTCTGTCTGTCTGTCTGTGTCTGTCTGTCTGTGTCTGTCTGTGTCTGTCTGTCTGTCTGTGTCTGTCTGTCTGTCTGCGTCTGTCTGTCTGCGTCTGTCTGTCTGCGTCTGTCTGTCTGCGTCTGTCTGTCTGTCTGTGTCTGTCTGTGTCTGTCTGTGTCTGCCTGTGTCTGCCTGTGTCTGTCTGTCTCTGTCTGTGTCTCTGTCTGTCTGTCTGTGTCTGTTTCTGTCTGTGTCTGTCTGTCTGTGTCTGTCTGTCTGTGTCTTTCTGTGTCTGTCTGTGTCTGTCTGTCTGTGTCTGTCTGTCTGTGTCTGTGTCTGTCTCTGTGTCTGTGTCTGTCTCTGTGTCTGTCTGTGTCTGTCTGCCTGTGTCTGTCTGCCTGTGTCTGCCTGTGTCTGTCTGTGTCTGTGTGTCTCTGTGTCTGCCTGTGTCTGTCTGCCTGTGTCTGTCTGTCTGTGTCTGTCTGTCTGTGTGTCTGTGTCTGTCTGTGTCTGCCTGTGTCTGTGTCTCTGTCTGTCTCTGTCTGTCTGTGTCTGTCTGTCTCTGTCTGTCTGTGTCTGTCTGTGTCTGTCTGTGTCTGTCTGTGTCTGTCTGTGTCTGTCTGTCTGTCTGTGTCTGTCTGTGTCTGTCTGTGTCTGTCTGTGTCTGTCTGTGTCTGTCTGTCTGTGTCTGTCTGTGTCTGTCTGTGTCTGCCTGCCTGTGTCTGTCTGTGTCTGTCTGTGTCTGTGTCTGTCTGTCTGTCTGTGTCTGTCTGTGTCTGTCTGTGTCTGTCTGTCTGTGTCTCTGTGTCTGTGTGTCTGTCTGTGTCTGTCTGTCTGTCTCTGTCTGTCTGTGTCTGTGTGTCTGTGTGTCTGTCTGTGTCTTTCTGTCTGTGTCTTTCTGTCTGTGTCTGTCTGTCTGTGTCTGTCTGTCTGTGTCTGTGTCTCTGTCTGTCTCTGTCTGTCTGTGTCTGTGTGTCTGTCTGTGTCTGTGTCTGTCTGTCTGTCTGTGTCTGTCTGTCTGTGTCTGTCTGTCTGTGTCTCTGTGTCTCTGTGTCTGTGTGTCTGTCTGTGTCTGTCTGTCTGTGTCTGTCTGTCTGTGTCTGTCTGTGTCTGTCTGTCTGTGTCTGTGTGTCTGTCTGTGTCTGTCTGTCTGTGTCTGTCTGTCTGCGTCTGTCTGTGTCTGTCTGTCTGTCTGTCTGTGTCTGTGTGTCTGTGTGTCTGTGTCTGTGTCTGTCTGTCTGTGTCTGTCTGTCTGTGTCTTTCTGTCTGTGTCTGTCTGTGTCTGTCTGTGTCTGTCTGTGTGTGTCTGTCTGTGTCTGTCTGTGTGTGTCTGTCTGTGTCTGTCTGTGTCTGTCTGTCTGTCTGTGTCTGTCTGTCTGTGTCTGTCTGTCTGTGTCTGTCTGTCTGTGTCTGTCTGTCTGTGTCTGTGTCTCTGTCTGTCTCTGTCTGTCTGTGTCTGTCTGTCTGTGTCTGTCTGTGTCTGTCTGTGTCTGTGTCTGTCTGTCTGTGTCTGTCTGTGTCTGTCTGTCTGTCTGTCTGTCTGTGTCTGTCTGTGTCTGCCTGCCTGTGTCTGTCTGCCTGTGTCTGTCTGTCTGTGTCTGTCTGTCTGTGTCTGTCTGTGTCTGTCTGTGTCTGTCTGTCTGTGTCTCTGTGTCTGTGTGTCTGTCTGTGTCTGTCTGTCTGTGTCTGTCTGTCTGTGTCTGTCTGTCTGTGTCTGTCTGTGTCTGTCTGTCTGTCTGTCTGTGTCTGTCTGTCTGTGTCTGTCTGTGTCTGTCTGTGTCTGTGTGTCTGTGTCTGTGTGTCTGTCTGTGTCTGTCTGTGTCTGTCTGTCTGTGTCTGTCTGTCTGTGTCTGTCTGTCTGTGTCTGTCTGCGTCTGTCTGCGTCTGTCTGTCTGTGTCTGTCTGTGTCTGTCTGTGTCTGTCTGTCTGTCTGTCTGTGTCTGTCTGTGTCTGTCTGTCTGTGTCTGTCTGTGTCTGTCTGTGTCTGTCTGTCTGTGTCTGTCTGTCTGTCTGCGTCTGTCTGCGTCTGTCTGTCTGTGTCTGTCTGTCTGTGTCTGTCTGTCTGTGTCTGTCTGTGTCTGCCTGTGTCTGTCTGTCTCTGTCTGTGTCTCTGTCTGTGTCTGTCTGTCTGTTATTGTCTGTCTGTCTGTGTCTGTGTCTGTCTGTGTCTGTCTGTCTGTGTCTGTCTGTCTGTGTCTACCTGTGTCTGTCTTTCTGTGTCTGTCTGTCTGTGTCTGTCTCTGTGTCTGTCTGCCTGCCTGTGTCTGCCTGTGTCTGTCTGCCTGTGTCTGTCTGTCTGTGTCTGCCTGTGTCTGCCTGTGTCTGTCTGTGTCTGTCTGTCTGTGTCTGCCTGTGTCTGTCTGCCTGTGTCTGTCTGTCTGTGTCTGCCTGTGTCTGCCTGTGTCTGTCTGTGTCTGTGTGTCTGTGTCTGTGTGTCTGTGTCTGTGTGTGTCTGTGTGTGTCTGTGTCTGTGTCTGTCTGTCTGTGTCTGTCTGTCTGTCTGTCTGTGTCTGTCTGTCTGTGTCTGTCTGTCTGTGTCTGCCTGCCTGTGTCTGTCTGTCTGCCTGTGTCTGCCTGTGTCTGTCTGTCTGTCTGTGTCTGTCTGTGTCTGTCTGTCTGTGTCTGTCTGTGTCTGTCTGTCTGTGTCTGTGTGTCTGTCTGTCTCTGTGTGTGTCTGTGTGTGTCTGTCTGTCTGTCTGTGTGTGAGTGTGTCTGTGTGTGAGTGTGTCTGTGTCTGTCTTTCTGTGTCTGTCTGTGTCTGTCTGTCTGTGTCTTTCTGTCTGTGTCTGTCTGTGTCTGTGTCTGCCTGCCTGTGTCTGCCTGCCTGTGTCTGTCTGCCAATGTCTGTCTGTGTCTGCCTGTGTCTGTCTGTCTGTGTCTGTCTCTGTCTGTGTGTCTGCCTGCCTGTGTCTGTCTGTGTCTGCCTGTGTCTGTCTGTCTGTGTCTGTCTGCCTGTGTCTGTCTGTGTCTGTCTGTCTGTCTGTGTCTGCCTGTCTGTCTGTGTCTGCCTGCCTGTCTGTGTCTGTCTGTCTGTGTCTGTCTGTGTCTGCCCGTGTCTGTCTGTCTGTGTCTGTGTGTCTGTGTCTGTGTGTCTCTGTGTCTGTCTGTCTGTGTCTGTCTGTCTGTGTCTGTCTGTCTGTCTGTGTCTGTCTGTGTCTGTGTCTGTCTGTGTCTGTCTGTGTCTGTCTGCCTGTGTCTGTCTGCCTGTGTCTGTCTGTCTGCCTGTGTCTGTCTGTCTGTCTGTGTCTGTCTGTCTGTGTCTGTCTGTGTCTGTCTGTCTCTGTCTGTGTCTGTGTGTCTGTCTGTCTGTGTCTGTCTGTCTGTCTGTGTCTGTCTGTCTGTGTCTGTCTGTGTCTGTGTCTGTGTGTCTGTCTGTCTGTGTCTGTGTGTCTGTCTGTCTGTGTCTGTCTGTCTGTGTCTGTCTGTCTGTCTCTGTCTGTCTGCGTCTGTCTGTCTGTGTCTGTCTGTGTCTGTCTGTGTCTGTCTGTCTGTCTGTGTCTGTCTGTCTGTGTGTGTCTGTCTGTCTGTGTCTGTCTGTCTGTGTCTGTCTGTGTCTGTCTATCTGTGTCTGTCTATCTGTGTCTGTCTATCTGTGTCTGTCTATCTGTGTCTGTCTGTGTCTGTGTCTGTCTGTCTGTGTCTGTCTGTGTCTGTGTGTCTGTGTGTCTGTCTGTGTCTGTCTGTGTGTGTCTGTGTGTCTGTGTCTGTGTGTCTGTGTGTGTCTGTGTCTCTGTGTCTGTGTGTCTGTGTCTGTCTGTCTGTGTCTGTCTGTCTGTGTCTGTCTGTCTGTGTCTGCCTGCCTGTGTCTGTCTGTCTGCCTGTGTCTGCCTGTGTCTGTCTGCCTGTGTCTGTCTGTCTGTGTCTGTCTGTCTGTCTGTGTCTGTCTGTGTCTGTCTGTGTCTGCCTGTGTCTGTGTCTCTGTCTGTCTCTGTCTGTCTGTGTCTGTCTGTGTCTGCCTGCCTGTGTCTGTCTGTCTGTGTCTGTCTGTCTGTCTGTGTCTGTCTGTCTGTCTGTGTCTGTGTCTGTCTGTGTCTGTCTGTGTCTGTGTCTGTCTGTGTCTGTGTCTGCCTGTGTCTGTCTGCCTGTGTCTGTCTGTCTGCCTGTGTCTGTCTGTCTATCTGTGTCTGTCTGTCTGTGTCTGTCTGTGTCTGTCTGTCTCTGTCTGTGTCTGTGTGTCTGTCTGTCTGTGTCTGTCTGTCTGTCTGTGTCTGTCTGTCTGTGTCTGTCTGTGTCTGTGTGTCTGTCTGTCTGTGTCTGTGTGTCTGTCTGTCTGTGTCTGTGTGTCTGTCTGTCTGTGTCTGTCTGTCTGTCTGTGTCTGTGCGTCCGTCTGCATACTCTTGTTCCCCATAGCTTCTCCTGCTCTACACCACAGACATTCTATCCTTCTGGGATGGGAGTGCAAATCATGATGTAATCTCACTTTGATGTTCCACATAGAAGAGCTGTTACATTTTGCCGGAATATGCAAGAGTGATTTAGGAGACAGCAGCTGACACCAGAGATAGTGGGGAAGGGGGGAGCTGTGAGTGTGTGTTGTGTGCAGTGTGCTGTGAGTGTGTGCAGTGTGTGCAGTGAGCGTGTGCAGTATTCAGTGAGCAGTGTGCTGTGAGTGTGTGCAGTGTGCAATGTATGCAGTGTGCAAAATGAAAAAAAAATTAAATTTTTTTTTAAATTCGGGGTCCATGCTCAAACCGCGTTATTAGCGGATCCGTGTTATAGCGGATCGCGCTATAACGGGGTTGAGCTGTACAAAGAAATATTGTCTCTACAGTGAGTTATATAGCATTGGGTTTTACATGGACTGGAGAAGAACACTATCCGACTCCCTTGTGCATTGTTTGCGGGAAAAAGCTAACAAATACTGCTATAGCCTCGGCAAAATTAAATCGACATTTTTCTACTAATCACAGTAATTTGGCAAATAAATCTGCTGACTACTTTAAACGGCTATTGGACTCACAAGGCCTTTCCTCTGTTGCTCGAGTGCTAAAACTACACTGGCGACACACTTTATTCGAGCTTGGCTAGTCCCACGAATTCGGGTATACCCGGGTGTATTGAGGTTTGTGACTGTTTTCTGCCCGAGTGCATTGAGTTATTTTCCAGCAGGGATTGAAGCATTTTATTCCCGCTGGCTGCAATACTGCACAGTACATATATATATACTGCATTACAATTCATGAATTTATGCCATCTGGTAGACACGCGAAGCATTGCAGCCTATTAAATCCTAATCATTATCATTTAACAGATCAGCGGCCCGTCAGCCAGGCATGAACCCAGGCTGGGAAGGCAAATGCAACGGGGCTTGTCAGAGGTGAGGAGCGGCGCATTCCAGGTATCTGCCAGGTACATACCGGGTATTTGCTCGAATAAAGTGTGTCGGTGCAGTATGACTCAGGCCCTCATTCTATCCTGTCTCGATTACTGTAACCTCCTGCTGTCCAGCTTTCCTGCCTCTCTCCTGTCTCCCCTACAATCTATCCTAAACGCTGCTCCCAGAATCACTCTACTCTTTCCTAAATCTGTCTCAGCGTCTCTAAAATCACTCTCCTGGCTTCCTATCAAATCTCGAATCTCTCACACACAATTCTCCTCCTCACTTTTAAAGCTTTACACTCTTCTACTCCTACTTACATCTCTGCCCTCTCGCTATGCATCATCCTGGCTCCTGTGTTCTGCTCAAGGATGTCTTCTCTCTACCCCCTTTGTATCTAAAGCCCTCTCATGCCTTAAACCTCTCACTGAATGCCCCGCACCTCTGGAATGCCCTTCCCCTCAATACCCGACTAGCACCCTCTTTATCCACCTTCAAGACCCTCCTAAAGACACACTTGCTTAAACAAAGCATATGAGTAGCACCATGGCTAATACTATGCACGATACATAAAGCTTGGCCCCCTGCAGACCCACTTACCAGAACTCCCTCCTACTGTCTTTGTACGTTCTCCCCAACAATTAGATTGTAAGCGCCTCGGAGCAGGGACGCCTCTTCCGAAATGTTAATTTTGATTGTCAAGTGTATTACTACTGTGAAGCGCTATGTACACTAATGACGCTATATAAATAAAGGCTTTTGTCCGCCATTTTGTTTTGTCTTTGTAATTCTTGTATGTCATTTTTCTATGTGAAGAAATGTTTGTGTGAACAAATGTGTGAACGAGAGAAGGAATGTTTTCGCTCCTAGCTGATGTTTGTTGATCTTTTCTCGTCCAACCAGCTACAAATGAAAGTGTAAACAGGCCAGAAAATAATGAGAAGCCTTGTTAGCAGTCTAATTTAAGTTCAGATTCTTACAGTGGAACTGTTTCTCATACTTATATGCCAGGTGGCAGAACAGAAAACAACACATTTAACCCCATAATGATTTTTAGCTTACGTACATTTATTCAGTATTGTTATGTATTACAAACTTACATCAGCTTTAGTATTGTTATTTATTACAAAATGATGTAATATTTAGTGACGCGCAAGCCCTCCCATAAAGGGAGGGAGTTTTAGTTTTTAGGGTATAAATATATGGCATACCGTATTATCTGCAAGAGAGCTTTTGTTTTGAAGCTGTCTCCTCCTGTATATGCACTTGATTTAAATTAATTCACGTGTTATTCTGTGATATAATAGCCCCCAGACTGTTTTTTATTTACGCTTTTCTCAAGCTATTAACAAAGTTAACTTTATTAAGCAGTGTCCACTGCAGTCCTGCATGTCTGCAAAAAATTGTGCAAACATGGGAAAAGACCACGTGACTTCTTCTACACACCGAAGATAGATGGCTTTCAAGGGGAAAAGTGTTGACACGCATATTTGAACTACGAGAGCAGCTCCAGATATACTACAGAGAAAACAATAAAAGTATTTTTCCAACTATCTTGAAGATGAATCGTGGCTGCTGCAACTAGCATACCTGGCAGATATTTATGAACACCTAATTATGTTGAACACCAACATGCAAGATCCCAACGAAAATATTTTGACGTGTACAGACAAACTTGTAGCGTTCAAAAATAAAATTGGTGTTTGTAAAAAAACATCTTTCAAAGGGTAATTTTTAAATGTTCCCCCTCTTTTCTCGGCTACAGAGCAATACAACAGACAACCACCGTGAAGCCATTAGGCCCCTGATTTACGGCCATATGGAATCTCTGGCTGAAAAGCTTGCCGAATACTTCCCTTCATGTCATCGGTAGAGTATGATTGGGCCAGGAACGCTTTAGCAAATTATTTAAGTAGCTCATAATTTACTCGGCCTACAGGAAGAACAATTGACTGAACTAAAGTGTGATCGCACACTAAAAATTTAATGTCATTAGATGTGTTTTGGATATCGGTGAAAAAAAGAGTTTCCTGCCATCTTCTAGGAAGCTATAAACATATTGCTACAATTCTCAACGTCGTACTTGTGTGAGCAAGCATTTTCGTGTTTAACGAATAAAAAACAAACAGAGGAATAGACTTGTCTGTGGAAGAACTTTGTGTGTGCCTATCAAAGATGTGACCACAGATTAAGTTATTGTGTTCAAAAAAGCAAGCCCAAGTTTCACATTAAATTAAGAGACATCTAGAATCAATGTTATTCTATTGAAACTTGTATTATTTTCAATTGTGAATGTATTACTGGTATAAAATAAAATGTAACTTGTTTTTTCGTTAACGTCTTTATAAAAAACAATTATATTAAACCAACGTCCTTACAAATTATATTCACAATGTTTGTTTGTAACCAGTAAGCCAGATGTAAAGTGAAAATGTTTATCATTTTTTTTATTAACAGTAATTAGTAAATAGAAATAGGTTATTAATACTCATGTAATATTTTATTCAAAAGTATGAGTTAATTATTATTTACTAACCCTATTGTTTACACGTCATTTTTGTGATTTACCCGTCGCACCTAATATGTGTCAGCCAGATAGGGGTTCCCCGAGATTTTACGAAATACTTCAAGGTTTCCTCAATACAAAAAAGGTTGGGAATCACTGGGTTAAGGTTTAAAAAGTAATTAAAATTGCACACTTACAAATGCAGTGGCTTTTCATGTGAACAAGGTATACAGGTACTATGACCTGTTTCCAAGGTAAGTCAATGTAAGGTTTGTCTGTAGGCTGAGTTTTCTCCTTCCGCGGGGGGTGTTTTCCGGCATGTCAGGGTCGATGAATATCCTCTATCCGATATCCGGAGTTGGGCAGAACTGTGCAAACCTGTTCTGGCTCATAGCAGGGTTGAGGAGATGACATCATCATACACAAACTCCGGATACCGGACAGAGGGCATTCACCGACCCCGACACGCCGGAGAACACCACCCCGCTGAAGGAGAAACTCACTCTGCAGCCAAGCCTTACACTGACTTAGGCCTGGGACATAGTCATTTTATCAGTGCGGAGGCACGCTGAGGCTCAGGGAAAGCAGTGCTTTCCCTGGACTTACACAGCGTGCCGTCCGTGGGCGTGTCGGGGACGGGCCGGTGACGTCACGGAGCTGGTTCGCCCTCATTGGGCGAACCGCTCACGTGACCGGCCCTGCGCTCTGGCGAGCGCCAAATTTGAAAACTTCTTGAGACACACGCTTCCCCAAGCGTGCGCGAGCCCCTGCTAAAGCCGCTCTCATTGCGGCTGCAGGGGCTCAGTGCCGAGTGTGAGCGTGGCTCAGCACGGCTCAGTCTTGCTCACACTACTATGTCCCAGGCCTTACCCTGGAAACAGGTCACAGTACCTCTATACCTTGTTTACATAAACAGCCACTGCAATTGTAAGTGTGCACTTTTAATTATTTTTTAAACCTTAACCTAATAAAAACCTTGTTACACCATGGAAACGTTTCATGCGCGCTTTCCAATAGAATACGGACCTCAAGTGACCTTCAAGATCACCATCAAGAGCTGCAGCACTTCTTATTGGCATCCGGTCTGCCCTCCATCACCTGTAACATAGGACTAAAATTGTTTCCGATTTTTTTCACGTATGACAAAATCATGGAGGCATTGATATATTAACCTGTTTCGAATTACTACACTCCTCCAATATCATTTTTTAGCGCATTCTCCTGCCGAGGGTAGAGGGTAGTGATAGATGATAGACCTTGAACCAGCTATAAACAGAGTTAAACACTGTAATAACATGGTGGGATGAAACTCATGACTGGGCAGTTAATTTAGAGTGTTATTCCCTTTTTCGGAAGGATTGAGCAAAGACAAGAGGAAGTGGAGTATGTGTATATGTTAAACCGGATCTAAAACCTATGATAAGGGAAGATGTTTATGAAGGGAATTATGAAAATGTAGAGACCTTGTGGATAGAAATTAGCAGTGGAGGTAAAAGTATAAAGAAAATGTTTGGAGGGATATGCAATAAACCACCAAATATCTGCGAGATTGAGGAAGCTAAAATACTTTTGCAAATGGAGAAGGCATCAAAACTGGGTCATGTTTGCATAATGGGGGATTTTAATTATCCAGACAGACTGGGGCAATGAGATTAGCATTACAACAAAAGGAAACAGGATTTTAGGGGTGCTTAAAGATAATTACATGACCCAAATTACATGACCCAACCAGGAGAGGGGCAGTATTGGATTTGGTCATATCAAACAATGTAGAAGTAATAACAAATATTCAAGTCCTGGAACATTTGGTCTCATTTGAAATAAATCATCAAAAAACAGATTACCATAAATTCCGGACTATAAACCGCACCTGTATATAAGCCGCACCCATTGAATTTCAGATTTTTTTTTATTTTGAACATAAATAAGCCGCATCTGAATATAAGCCGCATCTGAATATAAGCCGCACCCGTTTATAACCCCCCAGCACCACACATTAACCCCCCAGCACCACACATTAACCCCCTTGCACCACACATTAACCCCCCTGCACCACACATTAACCCCCCTGCACCACACATTAACCCCCCTGCACCACACATTAACCCCCCTGCACCACACATTAACCCCCCTGCACCACACATTAACCCCCCTGCACCACACATTAACCCCCCTGCACCACACATTAACCCCCCTGCACCACACATTAACCCCCCTGCACCACACATTAACCCCCCTGCACCACACATCAACCCCCCCTGCACCACACATCAACCCCCCCTGCACCACACATCAACCCCCCCTGCACCACACATCAACCCCCCCTGCACCACATATCAAGCCCCCCATTACCTCACATTAACCCCCCCAGCACCTCACATTAACCCCCAGCACCTCACATTAACCCCCCAGCACCTCACATTAACCCCCCAGCACCTCATATTAACCCCCAGCACCTCACATTAACCCCCCAGCACATCCCATCAACCCCCCCTGCAACACACATCAACCCCCCCTGCACCACACATCAAGCCCCCCATTACCTCACATTAACCCCCCAGCACCTCACATTTACCCCCAGCACCTCACATTAACCCCCAGCACCTCACATTAACCCCCCAGCACCTCACATTAACCCCCAGCACATCACATCAACCCCCCCTGCAACACACATCAACCCCCCCTGCACCACACATCAAGCCCCCCTGCACCCCACATCAAGCCCCCAGCACCTAACATTAACCCCCCAGCACCTCACATTACACAGTAAATACCTGCCGTCCAAGCAGGAGTGCACGCACGCTCTAGCAAGCAGCAGGCAGGAAGTGCCTCAATGTTAGAGCGCGCTGCTACTCTGCGAGGGGGAGAGCGGGCTCGCGGGGGATGGTGACAACGGGCTCGCGGGGGATGGTGAGAGCGAGCTCGCGGGGGGGCGCGGGAGAGTGTACTCGGGAGGGAGGGAGGGGGAGAGCAGAAAGCGGGAAAAATTCACATATAAGCCGCACCTGAATATAAGCCGCGAGGTTCAATGCGTGGGGAAAAAGTAGCGGCTTATAGACCGGAAATTACGGTACTTGGATTCAACAAAGACCTTAAACTTTAGAAAGGCAGATTTTAATCAACTGAGGTCTAATCTACAAGTAATACACTGGGATGTTTTTGCAGGGAAAATGAAGACGATAAATAGGCAGTCTTTAAAACATTGTTAGAAACGCACACTTATCAGTACATACCCTTGGGTAATAAGAATAAAAGAAATAAGTCAAAACCAATGTGGCTCAATAAACAGGTAGGGGAGGAAATGGAAAAGAAGAAGCAGACGTTTATGTACTTGAAGTCTCAAGGGATGGAGACATCATATCAGAATTATAAGGAATGTAAAAAAATTGCAAAAGGGCAATTAGAATAGCAAAAATAGACAATGAAAAAAAGAATTGCAATAGAAAGCAAGATCAGCCCTTAAAAGTTATTTAAGTGCCTTAATAATAAAAAAAAAATAGAAAAGAAAACATAGGACCCCTTCAGTGTGAGATGGTCAGCCAAATTATTGGAGATAAGGAAAAAGGAGAGGTATTAAACAAATTCTTTGCCTCTTTGCTTAACTGGGAAGAATCAATTTCAATAGTAGTGCCGCAGGAGGAAGCCACAACCTCCATATTAATGATATTAAAGTGAATTTTTTTTATTGTGGGTAGTGGGGGTGGGTGAAGGGGGTATTAGCCCCATCGGTGGTTGTTTAGGGCTTGCGGGGGGGTAGCGGGTGCACTTAACCCCTTCACGACCGTAGCGGTATTAACTGCTACGGTCGTGAAGGGGTTAAGTGCTCCCGCAACCCCCCCGCAAGTCCTAAACTCACACCAAGGGCCAAACACCCCCTTCACCCATCCCCGCTACCCACAATAAAAAAAATTCACGCACAGCAGCCCCACAATTAATAAATAAATCTAAATAAATAAATAAATACATGGAGAAATAAATATATACTGTATATATATATACTGTATATATACAGTATATATATAATAACAATCCCTATACATATACAGTATATACTTTGTATATATATTGTCAGGGTTCTGCTCGCCACAAACCAGGGTCGGACCGCGAGGCTGAGGTGGGGTTGTAAAAGCACCGACCTGAGACCGCGCAGGCTGATCCGGATTGCGCAGTTCGTAGTCATATGTCGCAGGATCAGGATTGGAGAAGACAGCGTCGTCGTTGTACAAGCCAGGGTCAGAACAGGAGACGTCAGGATAAACATTGTCCATGCAGGAGTTCGGCAATAAGGAGATAGGAGAAACCCGCTTCAGCTTAGGAGCGCGGGGTTGGCCTTTGCGCGAGCGACGACCATGGCCCATGGTGCTGGTCACAGGAGATGGTAGGCAGACCAGAATAGCACACCGTCTTGCTGCACGGGTGCACCAGTGCTACAGCGCAAAAGTCCTGAGCGGGCAAGGGAATCCACCGTTTCAGTGCAGGAACCAGGACACGGCCTCTCTATATTAGGGAAAGAGTAGGCCCCAGGAACCTGTAGATACAGGGAAACCTCCGCTTCAGTGCAGGAATCCAGGAGACTGCAGAACGCAGGGACGAAACCTCTACTTAGTGCAGGAATCCAGGAGGCTGAAGGACGCAGGGACGAAACCTCTGCTATCAGCATAAGGGAACAAGCGGCTTGAAGGGAGCTGAAGGATGCAGGACGTAACCTGAAATCAGCATTGGAGAACAAACGGCTTGAAGGAAGCTGAAGGACGCAGGGCGTGACCTGGTATCAGCAAAGGGGAACAAGCGAGAGCTTGTGGCAAAACAGTTGACATCCAGTTAGGACTATGCTCGGCAAGGAGCATTATGGGCAAGCAATACTTAAAGGCCAGCGGGCCAATCCCCGGCGGGGGTGTGAAGGTACTGCCCCTAATGAGTGAATGCAAGTATAGTTTGCAATGAAAGGCTGCACAGCTGCAGTAGATACCAGAGGGAGTGTGTATTGCTTTGAGTGAATCCAGGCTGCAGCAAACCTCAGGAAAGCTGTTCCAGAACTGCACCGGTCTGCAAGGTAAGGTAACCAGTAAACCGTGGAGCGGATTCCTTACACCCTTATAATAGGTTTTAGATCTGGTTTAACATATAGACATACTCCACCTCCCCTTCTATTTGTTCGATCCTTCCGAAAAAGGGAATAACCCTCTAATTTAACGGTCCAGTCATGAGTTTCATCCCACCACGTTTCAGTAATGCCTATGATATCATACTGCTCCCTTGCAGCTATTAATTCAAGCTCCCCCATTTTATCTGTCAGGCTTCTTGCATTAGCAAGCATGCATTTAAGTTTTTTTTCAGCCTGTACTATTATCTTATCTGCTCCTTCCTTTCTGCTCCCACTTGGTTTAGTCTTTAGAAGTTTTCTAGTATTATCTCTATTTACTATGGGTATCTCACTGCTTCTCAAACTTGCACTTGCCCCCATTCTACCTCCATACCACCTTGTATCTTCATCTATTCCATTTAGTTCATTATCTGTTTCATTCCCCTCCCCCCTACATCCTAGTTTAAAATCTCCTCCAACCTTTTAGCATTCTCCCCCCTAGCACAGAAGATCCCTCTTCATTGATGGCACCTCTCAGAAAAGGAGTCCCAGTGCTCTAAAAACCCAAACCCCTCCTTCCTACACCACTTTCTTAGCCATGCATTAACCTCCCTGATCTCTGACTGTCTCCCTGCGGTAGCGCATGGCACTGGTAGTATTTCAGAAAATACTACCTTGGAGGTCCTTGCCTTAAGCTTTTGGCCTAGATCCCTGTAATCATTTTTTAGGACCCTCCATCTTTCTCTAACTTTGTCATTGGTGCCAACATGTACCAAGACCGCCGGGTCAATCCCAGCCCCCCCCAACAATCTGTCTACCTGATCCGCAATGTGCCGAACCCGAGCACCTTGGAGAAAACAAATGGTTCGGTTCATGCGGTCCCGGCAACAGATTGCCCTATCTACCTTCCTAATAATGGAGTCCCCTACCACCACAATCTTTCTTTGCATCTGAGCATCCTGTGTCCCCACTGTGCTGGAGGAACTATTCCCCTGGCTGCTAAAGGAATTAGTCTCCCCCAGCCTTGCCATTTCTGCCCCAACATTCCCAATATCTTCACTCAACATGGCAAATCTATTGGGATGTGTCAGCTCAGAAACGACCTGCCTCTCCCTATTGCCCCTGCTTCCCCTTCTAACTGTCACCCAGCTACCTACCTGCTCCTCACTAACAGGAACTAAGCTACCTACCTGCTCCTCACTAACAGTGCCACCATCTGCACCACTAGTCGAAGCAAGGCCCTGCTCAGTGAGCTCTAATTCCCTTTCAAGATTGCCAATGTCCCTCAATATTGCAAGTTACATCTTCAGATCAGCAATCTCTGATTCTAAAGAGACCACCTGCTCACACTTCTCACAGTGGTATGCTCCTTGGAACAGCTGATCCAAGTGCACATACATGTGGCAAGATGTGCATTGAGTGGCATTTTCAATCCTGCTCATTCTAGCAACTATGAAGTTTAGAAGTACTAACAGTAAACTGTACTTCAATAAACTATACCTTGTTTAACCGCTTCCTTGTTCAAACTGCTTCTGGTTCTAACTGCACACACTTTAACCAGCCAGCACTTCAATCAACTACACAGATCAATCAGTACACGCAAGCTCAGGATTCGTTAGAAGCCTCTGTTTAAATAGGGACACCCACCTGGTGTGTTAGGTTATCAATTAACTAACCCCACCCACTGCAGGTGTGTTAGGCCAGCCAATTAACCAACCACACCCACTCTGCCTCAGGCAGGAGAAAGGGAAAAAAAAGTTACAGGCTTCAAATTACAGCACACTTTAAAAATAGATTAACCCACTGCCCACTCCCCAAAAACAGCCACCCCTGCTAGTATACCCAGTACTTCCCTTTCCTTTTGGTTCGAACTGCACACACTTTAACTAACCAGCACTTCAATCAACACACAGATCAATCAGTACACGCAGTACACTCCTCTCCTTTCCCCTATCTACTCCCTTCTCTTCTCTCCTTTCCCCTCTTGCCTCCCTTCTCTCTTTTCCCCTCTCTCTCCCCCTTCTCTCCGTTCCCCTCTCTCTCCCCCTTCTCTCCATTCCCTTCTCTCCGTTCCCCTCTCTCTCCCCTTCTCTCCGTTCCCCTCTCTCTCTCCCTTCTCTCCGTTCCCCTCTCTCTCCCCCTTCTCTCCATTCCCCTCTCTCTTCTCCCTTCTCTCCGTTCCCCTCTCTTCCCCCTTCTCACCGTCCCCCTTCACTCCGTCCCCCTCTCTCCCCCTTCTCTCCGTTCCCCTCTCTCTCCCCCTTCCCTTTATCCCCCCATCCCCTTTCACTCCATCCCCCCCACACTCCGTTTCACCCCTCACTCAGTTTTCCCCACCCTCCCACCACTCCATTTGCCCCCCCCACTCCACTCCGTTTGCTCCCCCCCACACCACTCCACTCACTCACCCACCCATTCAGTCACCCACTCACCCACCCACTCACCCACGCACTCACCCACCAAGTCAGTCAGTCACCCACTCACCCACCCAGTCAGTCACCCACCCACCCAGTCAGTCAGTCACCCACTCTCCCACTCTCCCACCCAGTCAGTCACCCACTCACCCATTCAGTCAGTCATCCACTCACCCACCATCAGTCAGTCACCCACTCACCCAGTCAGTCACCCACTCAGTCAGTCAGTCACCCAGTCAGTCACCCACTCACCCACCCAGTCAGTCACCCACCAACCAGTCAGTCACCCATTCAACCAGTCAGTCAGTCAGTCACCCACTCACCCACCCAGTCAGTCACCCACTCACCCACCCAGTCACCCACTCACCCACCCAGTCAGTCAGTCACCCACTCACTCACCCAGTCAGTCAGTCACCCACTCACCCACCCAGTCAGTCACCCATTCAGTCAGTCACCCACTCACCCATTCAGTCAGTCACCCACTCACCCATTCAGTCTCACCCAAACCACCCACCCATTCAGTCTCACCCAAAACCACCCACCCATTCAGTCAGTCACCGACCCCACCCACCCACTCACCGACCAACCAAAACCCACTCACCCACCCAACCCAGTCACTGCCCCCCCAGTCACCCAACCCAGTCACCCAACCCAGTCACTGACCCACCCAGTCACCCATCCAGTCACCCAACCCAGTCACTGACCCACCCAGTCACCCAACCAAGTCACTGACCCACCCAGTCACCCAACCAAGTCACTGACCCACCCAGTCACCCAACCAAGTCACTGACCCACCCAGTCACCCAACCCAGTCACTGACCCACCCAGTCACCCAACCCAGTCACCCAACCCAGTCACCCAACCCAGTCACTGACCCACCCAGTCACCGACCCAGAAAAAGTCACCCAGTCACCGACCCAAAGTCACCCAGTCACCAACCCACCCATCGACCCAAAGTTACCCACCCACTGACCCAAAAAAAGTCACCCAGTCACCGACACACCCACCGACCCAAAGTCACCCACCCACCGACCCAGTCATCCACCCACTGATCCAAAGTCACCCACCCACCCACCAACCCAAAGTCACCCACCCACCGACCCAAAGTCACCCACCCGCCCACCGACCCAAAGTCAAAGTCACCCACCCACCCAGTCACCGACCCAAAGTCACCCACCCACTAAGTCACCCACTCACCCACACAGTCACCACACACTCAGTCAACTCAGTCACCCACCTAGCTGTCAAGGGAGGGGGAAGCCCAACCCTGTCGCCCGTCCCCCCAAAATTACATCCCGGGCAACACTGGGTATATCAGCTAGTATATATATATATATATATATATATATATATATATATATATATATATATATACATACAGTGTTCGACAATCCTATACATTTACACGCCCGGGGCGTATGGATTTAACCTGCGGGCGAGTAAATATTGGCCCAAGCAGAACACGTGTTTTGTTTTTTTAAATTTCCCTATTCGCGCAGAAATTTCCACTGCTCGCGCTGCCTGAAACAAACAAACAAACAAAAAAACCCTACCTGACAGCTGATTGGCGCGCGCTCCCAGGCTTTGTGCGCGCGCGGCCAGGCTCTATATGAGCCCGTCCCCAACGAACGGCCATTTTTTCTAGCTGGAGATCTGTTGGAGAGTACTAGAGTAAGTACTCTCCAATCCTTCATCCTGCAGCCCCTCTGCTCCTTCCCTGGCTCCTGCAGTTCCCCCTTACTCCTCCCCCCCCCCGATACCCACGCGTGGCTGGATATGGTAGCGTGGGTGTTCCCCCTTCTCTCCCCGGCCCCCACTTACCCCGGCTTCCCGCACGGGGCGGAGGTGTCCCCCCCCTTCTCCCCCCCCCCGGCTTCTCGCGCCACTTCCCGCTTCCCCCGACCCCCGTGTGATGGTAGTGGGGGTGTTCCCTGCTTACTGTCCTAAATAAATAAATAAATACATGGAGAAATAAATATATACTGTATATATATATACTGTATATATACAGTATATATATAATAACAATCCCTAAACATATACAGTATATACTGTGTATATATATACTGTGTATATATATATATATATATATATATATATATATATATATATATATATATATATATATATATATATATATATATATATATATATATATATATATACACACACACAGTGTTCGACAAACCTATACATTTGCTCGCCCCGGGCGAGTGGATTTAACCCCCGGGCGAGTAAATATTGGCCCAAGCAGCACACGTTTGGTACTAGGTGGCGAGTAGATTTTTTTGTGTGGCGAGTAGATTTTTTGGTGATTTGTCAACCACTGTGTGTATATATATATATATATATATATATATATATATATATATATATATACACAGTATATACACACACATGATGAACCAATATACAAATACATGTAGAATGGTTATCAAAATCATACTGTCCTACAAATAACGCTTCTCCATACAGACAATAATAATAATCCATTTAATAATCCTAACTGATTTTACAATATAAAACATAACATTCCAATCCACACAGTACATTGCATTTACATTGTATAAATGATGCATAAAATCTACGCACCATATACATTCTGCAAATGAATGTTAACAATATCATTGCAAGCTACTGTACCAGTAAATACAAACACTTCCAAACAAGTCAACTATTTTAACCAATCAAGTAAACAAAAATCAATATATACTGTAAGTACCAACCAGAAAACACAATTTAAAACCAAAGCTAACCCTTACAATACCAAGGATTACATCTATCTAATTGTAAAAAACAGTATACATTATACACACATTGAAGCATTGCAATAAACAACATACAGTACAGTACATCCCCTGTATCTTCCTGCCTTCAGTGTAATCTGTTTAAAGCCCCCTCCCCCCTAATGTTTCTGTTAAACAGATTACACTGAAGGCAGAGAGATTTAAAGCCCCCTCCCCCCTAATGTTTCTGTTAAACAGATTACACTGAAGGCAGAGAGATTTAAAGCCCCCTCCCCCCTAATGTTTCTGTTAAACAGATTACACTGAAGGCAGAGAGATTTAAAGCCCCCTCCCCCCTAATGTTTCTGTTAAACAGATTACACTGAAGGCAGAGAGATTTAACAGAAACATTAGGGGGGAGGGGGCTTTAAACAGATTACACTGAAGGCAGAGAGATTTAAAGCCCCCTCCCCCCTAATGTTTCTGTTAAATCTCCCTCCCTGCCTGCATTGCTGTGAGTGCAGTGTATGTAAATGTGGGGAGGGGGGGCGACCCAATGTGCATACTGTGAGGTCTAACCACCCTCACCCCCTACCCACATACCATTACCCCCCCCATCCTCGCCATGGCCCCTCCGCTTCTGCAAAACAGACACAAAAATTAAAACATCCAAAGTAATGTCCCCTAACCCCTTAATCACCATAGCGGTTATTAACCGCTACAGTCATTAAGGGGTTAACCCACCCTCACCCACCACTCGGGATGCCTACATACCCTCCCACACTAACCCCCCCCCCCCCGTGAGGCCTAACCACCCAGTCAGTACCCACAAGGGAGGCCTACCCACATACCGTTGGGGAAACACCCCCCCCCACCCCCAGTACCCACACTAAAAACAGTACAATGACCCACAATAAACAGCATTATATTTATTAAATACATTACCCACCCCCTGTGGCCCCCCATAAATACAAAATTTATTCTTTTACATACAGGGTTCATAACGCAGCCCCACGCGAGTCCCCGTGGGTTGGCAGGGCACCTGGACAGACCTACAGTTTACCAGCAGCCCTTTTTACACAGGTTCTGGAGGCCTGCTGGTGGATCCTGCCAGCACCATGGCCCCGAGGTGGTCTCCTTGGGTCACCGTGGGCCACAATTGGGTCCCCACGGAAGGCCCAAGGATGTCTGGGAGCCCCGGGTCAGACCCACAGGTGTCTGCGGGGCCTCGGGTGGTTCCCTCGGGGGTCAGGGGAACTCACGGGTGCTCACTACGGGTCCGCGGTGCCCCCACAGAAGTGGGACCACCCATCATCATCCCCGCACCTACGGGTCGCCGGTGCCCCCACAGAAGTGGGACCACACATCGTCATCCCCGCAGACTACGGGTCCGCGGTGCCCCCACAGAAGTGGGACCACACATCATCATCCCCGCATGTGTCACCCGTGGAACCACCAGCCTGATACCCTTGGGATACCCGAGGATACCCACAGGTGGTCTCCAGAGGTCCCACGCAGAACCACGGAACCAACCCTGAATGTAAAAAAAATAAACCTGGCCTATACATTCAATACATACACCCTCCCCCCCAACACCTACAGTACAATAATGTGCAAAATAACTACAGCTAAACCCCGTTATAACGCGCCTCGCTATACCGCGAATCGGTTATAACGCGGTCTGAGCATGGCTCCCGAATTGAAAGCCTCCATTTTGCCGGCTTACCTGCATCTCAAATTTTCCATTTTGCCGCCTTACACTCTCCTCTTACAGCTGTCCTGTCCACATGCTCATCTCTCTCCTCTTCCTGCTGTCCACGTGCTCATCATCTCTCTGCCCGTATCTCTCTCCTGCTGTCCACGTCATCTCTCTGCCCAGTGCTCATCTCTCTGCCCGTCGTGTGCCATCGGGGTTTTTTTTTTTTCAAACATTCAATTCAATGCTTTATAGACTACCAGACACAGACACAAATAAACATTAATACATTTTGTACAAAACACATGCAGGGATTGAACTCGGGACCTTCTGATACCAATGCGTTGCTTCTTACCTCTACACCATAGGCTTGGTGTGACAAGACAGAACCTATAAATATATTTATCCTCTACAACACAAGGGACATGTCAATGTGAAATCTTAAGGCTATTTCTAGCTGTCTATGACATCACACAGTTCTGTGGTGTAGTGGAAGAACTCTTACCAACATATGCAAGGGTCTTGGGTTCAATTCCTGTATGAAATGGTATAATTAACTTTTTTAATAAATTATTATTTTAATTATGTTGTATAATTTATAAATATATAATTCTTTATTATTCTTTATTAAATAATAATTATTCATTAATCAATAATGATGTATTAATAATAATTCATTATTAATCATTCTTTATGATTAATTATGTATTATTAATAAGTATGATTATTAATTATTATTAACAGTTAATTAACTAATTAATAATTATTACTAAATACTTAATAATAATTATTAATACTTACTTATTAATGAAACGTATTAATTAGTAAGTATTAATAATTGTTATTAATAATTAAGTATTAATAATTACTTAATAATTATTAGCACCCAATTAGTAATAATAATTATTAATACTTAATTATTAATAAAACTTATTAATACTTAATAACTATTAATAATTAGTAAGTATTAATAATTATTATTACTAATTGGGTATTAATAATTATTAGGTATTAGTAATACTTATTAATTAGTCAAAATTATTAATTGTTAATGATAATTAATAATCATACTTATTAATCATAATATAATTAATAATAATAGTATTAATAATTAATAATTATTAAAAAATAATTATTAATAATACTTAATACATAATTATTAATTAATTATTAATTAGTTAATTAACTGCTAATAATAATTAATCATCATACTTATTAATAATACATAATTAATCATAAAGAATGATTAATAATGAATTATTATTAATACATCATTATTGATTAATGAATAATTATTACTTAATAAAGAATAATAAAGAATTATATATTTATAAATTATACAACATAATTAAAATAATAATTTATTAAAAAAGTTAATTATACCATTTCATACAGGAATTGAACCCAGGACCCTTGCATATGTTGGTAAGAGTTCTTCCACTACACCACAGAACTGTGTGATGTCATAGATTGCTAGAAATAGACTTAAGATTTCACATTGACACATTGACATGTCCCTTGTGTTGTAGAGGATAAATATATATATCGGTTCTGTCTTGTCACACCAAGCCTATGGTGTAGAGGTAAGAAGCAAGGCATTGGTATCAGAAGGTCCCGAGTTCAATCCCTGCATGTGTTTTGTACAAAATGTATTAATGTTTAATTGTGTTTGTGTCTGTGTCTGGTAGTCAATAAAGCATTGAATTGAATGTTTGAAAAAAACGATGGCATGAGAGCAGAGAGATGAGCAGAGCAGAGAGATATGAGCACGTGGACAGCAGGAAGAGGAGAGCACTGGTAAGGCGGCAAAATGGAGGAGATTTAAATCTGTAATGAGGAAGCTCCAGAGCTGATGCCGGTGAAATTTTAACGCGACCCCGGTTGTAACTCGGTCTTTGGGTTGTGGACCCCAAGGACCGCGTTATAACGGGGTTTAGCTGTATTATCCAGATATGGATAATAGATTAATTGCCCATTATTAAAAACATTAACTAGCATATACAAATAAATAAAGTACTACTGACCTCATCAATACGAAGTGTCCGTCGCCAGCGCCTTCCTTCTCTTGCCCATACAAGACATAGCCAATACCAAGCCAATACATTGCAAGTACATTCAGATATCAATTAACCCCTTAAACACCTTATCAGATTATAACCGCAAAGGTGATTAAGGGGTTAAGCCACACAGGCCCGATACCCACCCTTCACCCATGAATTTGTACTGTGGCTTCATCATGCAACTATATATATATACTGTATATATATATATACAGAGAGACAGAGAGAAAGAGAGAGAGATATATACAGTATATATATATATATATATATATATATATATATATATATATATATATACACACGTTGTATACACACCCATGATAAACCAATATACAGTACAAATAAATGTAGAAGGGTTATCAAAAGCATACTGTCCTACAACCAAACACTTCTCCATACAGACACTACATTAAAATCAATTTCCTTTAAAAATCCTAACTGATCTCACAATCTATATCATCACAAACCAATGAAAAACCTCACATTCCAATATAAATGATGCCTAAATATCTATGCACCATATACATTCTGCAAATTAATCAACCAAGTAAACAAAAATCAATTAGCAATCATTATTTACATCCCTAAACCTTTCACACTACATCCCGAACAATGAAACCATTAACAAATTCACGCCTAGAGCAGAACAATTAAGCCTTTGAAAAAATATAAGTACCGACAAAAATACAACCTTTACAACCAAGCCTATCCCTGACCTTCCTCAAACACACAATACAATACCAAGGAATACATCTATCTAATTTTAAAATACTTTAAACTCACAATAAAGCATAGCATCATACACAAAATAATTTAAAACACATCTAATCCAGCTTTTAAAACATCATCATTTCTTACCCTGAATGTATACTGTATATCTCTCTAGACATATATACATACATACATACAGTGGCAAGAAATGATATACCACAAAAATAAATAAATACACATGTTAAAAAACCTTTTGAAAAAATTAACAAGTTAAATAAAATACATTTCTTTAGTTAACTTACCATTACTTGCCCCCACCGATTCCCGTTGCGCAGCTTACTCACGAACCAATCCACGATCAGGAACCCATAAAATAAAAAACCATAAAATAATAAACATTAAACTAAAAATCCAAATCAATCCACGGGTCTTCTACTTGTAATCCATCTTCATCTGTATTCTTCTTTCTTCTATCTCCTTCCAGCGCGGCGGGGCGGGGCCTTCTCCCCGTCTGCGGCCACGCCCTGGTCTTCTTTGTTGCCCGGAGGTCCTTCCTCCGCGGCGTCTGGCTTCAAAATGAGACGACATAGGCTTTTAAAGGCCTATGACGTCACATTTTTCATCATGGTTCCCACGGTCCTGATTGGGCCGTGAAAACCATGTGTTTTGACCGACAAAAAAAATAAATGATGACGTCACTTAAAGGGAATGAAAGCACAGCCAATCAGAATGGCTTTGCTTCAATTGCCTTTAAGATGACGTCATGAAAAGGCACATGGCCGTGCACACATGGTACTAGAGCCAATCAGAGCGTGGGAACTTTATCCCTACTCTGATTGGCTCTGGTATACCATGTGTCAGGGGCTTGGGGGAGAAAGGATGTGACGTCAATGAAAACCTGTTACGTGGTACGGTAGCCAATCAGAGCGTGGGAACTCCATCCCTACTCTGATTGGCTCTGGTATACCATGTGTCAGGGGCTTGGGGGAGAAAGGATGTGACGTCAATGAAAACCTGTTACGTGGTACGGTAGCCAATCAGAGCGTGGGAACTCCATCCCTACTCTGATTGGCTACCGTACCACGTGACAGGTTTTCATTGACGTCACATCCTTTCTCCCCCAAGCCCCTGACACATGGTATACCAGAGCCAATCAGAGTAGGGATAAAGTTCCCACGCTCTGATTGGCTCTAGTACCATGTGTGCACGGCCATGTGCCTTTTCATGACGTCATCTTAAAGGCAATTGAAGCAAAGCCATTCTGATTGGCTGTCCTTTCATTCCCTTTAAGTGACGTCATCATTTTTTTTTTTGTCGGCCAAAACACGTGGTTTTCACGGCCCAATCAGGACTGTGGGAACCATGACGCAAAATGTGACGTCATAGGCCTTTAAAAGCCTAGGTCGTCTCATTTTGAAGCCAGACGCCGCGGAGGAAGGACCTCCGGGCAAGAAAGAAGACCAGGGCGTGGCCGCAGACGGGGAGAAGACCCCGACCCGCCCCGCTGGAAGGAGATAGAAGAAAGAAGAATACAGATGAAGATGGATTACAAGTAGAAGACCCATGGATTGATTTGGATTTTTAGTTTAATGTTTATTATTTTATGGTTTTTTATTTTATGGGTTCCTGATCGTGGATTGGTTCGTGAGTAAGCTGCGCAACGGGAATCGGTGGGGGCAAGTAATGGTAAGTTAACTAAAAAAATGTATTTTATTTAACTTGTTAATTTTTTCAAAAGGTTTTCTAACATGTGTATTTTTTTTTTGTGGTATATCATTTCTTGCCACTGTATGTATGTACTGTATGTATATATGTCTAGAGAGATATACAGTATACATTCAGGGTAAGAAATGATGATGTTTTAAAAGCTGGATTAGATGTGTTTTAAATTATTTTGTGTATGCTGCTATGCTTTATTGTGAGTTTAAAGTATTTTAAAATTAGATAGATGTATTCCTTGGTATTGTATTGTGTGCTTGAGGAAGGTCAGGGATAGGCTTGGTTGTAAAGGTTGTATTTTTGTCGGTACTTATATTTTTTCAAAGGCTTAATTGTTCTGCTCTAGGCGTGAATTTGTTAATGGTTTCATTGTTCGGGATGTAGTGTGAAAGGTTTAGGGATGTAAATAATGATTGCTAATTGATTTTTGTTTACTTGGTTGATTAATTTGCAGAATGTATATGGTGCATAGATATTTAGGCATCATTTATATTGGAATGTGAGGTTTTTCATTGGTTTGTGATGATATAGATTGTGAGATCAGTTAGGATTTTTAAAGGAAATTGATTTTAATGTAGTGTCTGTATGGAGAAGTGTTTGGTTGTAGGACAGTATGCTTTTGATAACCCTTCTACATTTATTTGTACTGTATATTGGTTTATCATGGGTGTGTATACAACGTGTGTATATATATATACTGTATATCTCTCTCTTTCTCTCTGTATATATATATATATACAGTATATATATATAGTTGCATGATGAAGCCACAGTACAAATTCATGGGTGAAGGGTGGGTATCGGGCCTGTGTGGCTTAACCCCTTAATCACCTTTGCGGTTATTATCTGATAAGGTGTTTAAGGGGTTAATTGATATCTGAATGTAATTGCAATGTATTGGCTTTTGATTTTTGTTTACCTGGTTGATTAATTTGCAGAATGTATATGGTGCATAGATTTTATGCATCATATATATTGGAATGTGAGGTTTTTCATTGGTTTGTGATGATATAGATTGTGAGATCAGTTAGGATTTTTAAAGGAAATTGATTTTAATGTAGTGTCTGTATAGAGAAGTGTTTGGTTGTAGGACAGTATGCTTTTGATAACCGTTCTACATTTATTTGTACTGTATATTGGTTTATCATGGGTGTGTATACAACGTGTGTATATATATATATATATATATATATATACTGTATATATCTCTCTCTCTCTTTCTCTCTGTCTCTCTGTATATATATACAGTATATATATATAGTTGCATGATGAAGCCACAGTACAAATTCATGGTTTAAGGGTGGGTATCGGGCCTGTGTGGCTTAACCCCTTAATCACCTTTGCGGTTATAATCTGATAAGGTGTTTAAGGGGTTAATTGATATCTGAATGTACTTGCAATGTATTGGCTTGGTATTGGCTATGTCTTGTATGGGCAAGAGAAGGAAGGCGCTGGCGACGGACACTTCGTATTGATGAGGTCAGTAGTACTTTATTTATTTGTATATGCTAGTTAATGTTTTTAATAATGGGCAATTAATCTATTATCCATATCTGGATAATAGTTATTTTGCACATTATTGTACTGTAGGTGTTGGGGGGGAGGGTGTATGTATTGAATGTATAGGCCAGGTCTATTTTTTTTACATTCAGGGTTGGTTCCGTGGTTCTGCGTGGGACCTCTGGAGACCACCTGTGGGTATCCTCGGGTATCCCAAGGGTATCAGGCTGGTGGTTCCACGGGTGACACATGCGGGGATGATGATGTGTGGTCCCACTTCTGTGGGGGCACCGCGGACCCGTAGTCTGCGGGGATGACGATGTGTGGTCCCACTTCTGTGGGGGCACCGCCGACCCGTAGGTGCAGGGATGATGATTTGTGGTCCCACTTCTGTGGGGGCACCGCGGACCCGTAGTGAGCACCCCGTGAGTTCCCCAGACCCCAGAGGGAACCACCCGAGGCCCCGCAGACACCTGTGGGTCTGACCGGGGCTCCCAGACATCCTTGGGCCTACCGTGGGGAACCAATTGTGGCCCACGGTGACCCAAGGAGACCACCTGGGGGCCATGGTGCTGGCAGGATCCACCAGCAGGCCTCCAGAAACTGTGTAAAAAGGGCTGCTGGTAAACTGTAGGTCTGTCCAGGTGCCCTGCCAACCCACCGGGTACTCGCGTGGGGCGGCGTTATGAACCCTGTATGTAAAAGAATAAATCTTGTATTTATGGGGGGGCACAGGGGGTGGGTAATGTATTTAATAAATATAATGCTGTTTATTGTGGGTCATTGTACTGTTTTTATTGTGGGTACTGGGGGTGGGGGGGGGGTGTTTCCCCAACGGTATGTGGGTAGGCCTCCCTTGTGGGTACTGACTGGGTGGTTAGGCCTCACGGGGGGGGTTAGTGTGGGAGGGTATGTAGGCATCCCGAGTGGTGGGTGAGGGTGGGTTAACCCCTTAATGACTGTAGCGGTTAATAACCGCTATGGTGATTAAGGGGTTAGGGGACATTACTTTGGATGTTTTAATTTTTGTGTCTGTTTTGCAGAAGCGGAGGGGCCATGGCCAGGATGGGGGGGGTAACGGTATGTGGGTAGGGGGTGAGGGTGGTTAGACCTCACAGTATGCACATTGGGTCCCCCCCCTCCCCACATTTACATACACTGCACTCACAGCAATGCAGGCAGGGAGGGAGATTTAACAGAAACATTAGGGGGGAGGGGGCTTTAAATCTCTCTGCCTTCAGTGTAATCTGTTTAAAGCCCCCTCCCCCCTAATGTTTCTGTTAAATCTCTCTGCCTTCAGTGTAATCTGTTTAACAGAAACATTAGGGGGAGGGGGCTTTAAATCTCTCTGCCTTCAGTGTAATCTGTTTAACAGAAACATTAGGGGGGAGGGGGCTTTAAACAGATTACACTGAAGGCAGGGAGATACAGGGGATGTACTGTACTGTATGTTGTTTATTGCAATGCTTCAATGTGTGTATAATGTATACTGTTTTTTACAATTAGATAGATGTAATCCTTGGTATTGTAAGGGTTAGCTTTGGTTTTAAATTGTGTTTTCTGGTTGGTACTTACAGTATATATTGATTTTTGTTTACTTGATTGGTTAAAATAGTTGACTTGTTTGGAAGTGTTTGTATTTACTGGTACAGTAGCTTGCAATGATATTGTTAACATTCATTTGCAGAATGTATATGGTGCGTAGATTTTATGCATCATTTATACAATGTAAATGCAATGTACTGTGTGGATTGGAATGTTATGTTTTATATTGTAAGATCAGTTAGGATTATTAAATGGATTATTATTATTGTCTGTATGGAGAAGCGTTATTTGTAGGACAGTATGATTTTGATAACCATTCTACATGTATTTGTATATTGGTTCATCATGTGTGTGTATATACTGTGTGTATATATATATATATATATATATATATATATATATATATATATATATATATATATATATATATATATATATACATACACACAGTGGTTGACAAATCACCTGAAAATCTACTCGCCACACAAAAAAATCTACTCGCCACCTAGTACCAAACGTGTGCTGCTTGGGCCAATATTTACTCGCCCGGGGGTTAAATCCACTCGCCCGGGGCGAGCAAATGTATAGGTTTGTCGAACACTGTGTGTATATATATATATATATATATATATATATATATATATATATATATATATATATACACACACAGTATATACTGTATATGTTTAGGGATTGTTATTATATATATATATATATATATACTGTATATATACAGTATATATTTATTTCTCTTCATGTATTTATTTATTTATTTAGATTTATTTATTAATTGTGGGGCTGCTGTGCGTGAATTTTTTTTATTGTGGGTAGCGGGGATGGGTGAAGGGGGTGTTTGGCCCTTGGTGTGAGTTTAGGACTTGCGGGGGGGTTGCGGGTGCACTTAACCCCTTCACGACCGTAGCAGTTAATACCGCTACGGTCGTGAAAGGGTTAAGTGCACCCGCTACCCCCCCGCAAGCCCTAAACAACCACCGATGGGGCTAATACCCCCTTCACCCACCCCCACTACCCACAATAAAAAAAATTCACACACAGCAGCAGCACAATTAATAAATAAATCTAAATAAATAAATGAATATAAATAAATACATTTAAAATACATTTTTATTGATAGTGTAGATGATAGTGTAGATGTGCAGAGGGTCTCCGGAGCTGAACCGCTGTGGTTTTAGGTCTGGGGACCCCCTGCTCCCCGAGATACAGGCCCCTTTAGGGGGTGCCGGTATCCCTCTGCTTGGGTTACAGGCCGCGGTCACGTGATCGGGACCTTTAAACCAAGCAGAGGGATACCGGCACCTCATAAAGGGGGCTGTATCTCGGGGAGCAGGGGGTCCCCCGACCTGAAACCAGTGCGGTTCAGCTCCGGAGACCCCCTGCACATCTACACTATAAATAAAAATGTATTTCAAATGTATTTATTTATTTAGATTTATTTATTTTTTGGCGGCTGCTGTGTGTGAGTTTTTTTCTATTGTGGATAGCGGGGGTTGGTGAAGGGGGTATTAGCCCCAACGGTGCTTGTTTAGGGCTTGCGGGGGGGTAGCGGGAGGGCTTAACCCCTTCATGACCGTAGCGGTATTAACTGCTACGGTCGTGAAGGGGTTAAGTGCACCCGCAACCACCCCGCAAGTCCTAAACTCACACCAAGGGCCAAATACCCCCTTCACCCACCCCCGCTACCCACAATAAAGTGGGCACGGTGGGTTAACCCCTTCATTGCCTTAGCGGCTATACGCTATGGTAATGAAGCAGCATTTCTGTATTTTTAATAATATTGAGCAGGAGCAGGGCCCCCCCTGAGTTTAGATTTCTGGCTCAGGGAACCCCCTGCTCACTGTACAATATTATTAAAAATACAGAAATGCTGCTTCGTTACCATAGCGCATAGCCGCTAAGGTAAAGAACGAGTGTTTATTTATATATGTGTTTTATTTATACTGTACATGTGCAGAAGGTCTCCGGAGCAGAACCGCTGTGGTTTTAGGTCCGGGGACCCTCTGCTCCCCGAGATACAGGCCCCTTTAGGGGGTGCCGGTATCCCTCTGCTCTGCTTGGTTTACAGGCCGCGATCACGTGATCGGGACCTTTAAACGCAGAGGGATACCGGCACCTCATAAAGGGGTCTGTATCTCGGGGAGCAGGGCGTCCCCGGACCTGAAACCAGTGCGGTTCAGCTCCCGAGACCCCCTGCACATCTACACTATAAATAAAAATGTATTTTAAATAATTTTTAATGTGCCGATGTTTGCGCAGAGAGAGAGCAGCGGATCTCTCTCTGCTGCAAACACATCTCGCCCCCGCCGGCCCATAGTATCATTTATGTATGTGCATATACAGTACTGTATGTGTACAGTACTGTATGTTAGGGGTTATAGGGGTTGTTGTTATACAGTATATATATATATATATATATATATATATATATATATATATATTTATATATATATATATATATATATATATATATATATATATACAGTATATACTGCATTACAATTCATTATAGGGGACGGGTTCAAAGAGAACAGCTCGCAAGCGCCCCCATGTGTTTTTACACGGCATTGCAGTATTGCAGCCAGCCGGAATAAAATGCTTCAATCCCTGCCGGGAAAATAACACTATACACTCCGGCAGAAAACGATCACAAACCTCAATACACCCGAGTATACCCAAATTCGCGGAACTAGCTGAGCGAGAATAAAGTGTGTCGCCACTGTATCTGTTGTTTTTTTTTTTCCTCCTCTCTCTACACTTTTTTAGCCATTGAATCCTTTGTATATCAGTATTGCTTGACCTGAAGGAGAGGAGAACTCTCGAAAGCTTGTCCTATGACATAAATTGTTAGTCCAATAAAAAAGGTATCACCTAATACTTAAGAACTCATTTATTCTGCACTATATATATATATATATATATATTAGAAAAGAAAAAAAGAGAGAGAGCGCACGCCCCATAGCATAATACAGTACATTTATTGGGAAGGGGGGGGTAGAAAATCCACTCACAAGTGTAGGTTAAGATCAAGCAGTGTGTGAAATATATCACCGCCAACTCTGGTCACTCAGCCTCCAGACCTTTGAAAAAGTCACAGCACGTGACGAAACGCGTTAGGGAACGGAACTGCGTCATCACGCAAGCGCATGACAGGCCGTATCGAGCGCTGATACACATTGCGGCCAGCAGAGATTGGAGATTTTCCTATAAACTCAAAGACTGCATCATTGATTTAAGGAGCCTTTCTACTCATGCACCAGAGAACATCTACCAGCAGCTTCAAGTGAGATTTGGACTGCAGTGTCTGGAGGCTGAGTGACCAGAGTTGGCGGTGATATATTTCACACACTGCTTGATTTTAACCTACGCTTGTGAGTGGATTTTCAAATGCTTTAACGTTCTAGCAGTCATCTAGTATTGGTCCCTGAAAAGATTTGTTGTAGGATGTGAAACCTTTTAATGGAGTTCTTCATGGATAAAATTATAGCATGCTCTGTACCTGTACTTACAGGTACACTACATGTTTTTGGGTCCTGTAAGACCAGCTGTATATATTAAAGATTTTTGTGTCTGTGGTGAGCTGCATAGGTTAGGGGACTTCTGTATGAATAGCTTAGAAGGTCTTCCTTCCAGCATATGTAGTGGTACCTATTTTTATGTGCAAAATGTTGCAGCGTCTATTATAGGATAGATAACTTTTCAAAACCTCACAGGTTTCTCACACTACTTTGAAGAGGTTGCAGTGTTACATATTAAGATTTTGACATTTTATACATGACCTTTTGAGTCTCCATAAATCTCTTATTAAAATTAATCAATCTTATCCTATTATAAAATCGATAAACCTGACCCAATGACTAGGCACTTATTCATTATGTAAACTTCTAAATATCCAGAAACCTAGTGTCCTCTATTACATCTTTTGCAGCCTTATCATTATCACTGGAACAGAATTTGAAAACCCATTGCACTTTCAAAATAGTGATTTTTTTTTCTAATTTATATAGAAAAACAGACATTGTAATAATTATAAAGGAGTATGTCATTTTAAAAAAAAAATTAAAAAGGGGGGCACAGGGCTTGACCCAGAGCTAGCAATGCTGTAAAAACTGTTCTGATGCTTCGGAAAGACCAACGCTGAGGCCATCGTGCTGCAGACCGTGAGAACACCGAGCGATCAGCTGCCTTAAGGCAGTGATCACGTCCATGCGGAGTCCGGGCGGAAGCAGGAGGATGCGCGCGAGTTGTGCAAGAATTCAGTTGAAACTGATTTCTTGGTGCGGCAGGCCGGTCACGTGAGCGTTTTGCCCAATGAGGGTGAACCAGCTCCGTGACGCCCCTAGGCACGCCTCCCACGATCCGTCCACCATAGCCAGGGAAAGCACCTGCTTCGCGCAGGTCGCTTCCCAGCCTCTGCACGCCTCCACGCGGGCGAAGGCACCATGGCCCCAGCCTAAACAGAGAGGAGATTCAGGAGATAGGAATACGGCCGAAATGCTGAGATGTAATTCTGAGAATACTGTGATAATTCCCCCTCCCCCTTCCCACATTAGTTGGTGTGTTCTATACCGTATGGTTGTCCTCCCCCCACTCCCCTCCATCCCTTAAGTGACTGACGTATACAATTTTTGTACAGCACTACAACTATGAATGTTCAGTAGAGTGAGCTACCTATGTGAACAAATGCCGATGTACTGTAATGCTTAACAATTTTCCCTACTCTTTTCCCCTTCTGTACTCCAATTTTACAATAAAAAAATCTATGTTTAAAAAATAAAATTAAAAAATTAAACATGTTCTCTCCGTTTTTGTTCTTTGACCTGGACAGCTATGAATGAAGTTATGAAGTACGCAAGATAACATTATCTTTAACTATTCATGCAATCTCTTTAAACAATGTTCATTTACTGTAACCATGTATTGTTATCATAATTCTGAGCCCAGGACATACTTGAAAACAAGAGGTAACTCTCAATGTATTACTTCCTGGTAAAACATTTTTTTATAAATAAAAATAAATAATAGTGTAAGATAACCTTGCACATCAGCATAATACGCCTCTAAAAACCAAAGTAAGTCTACTTCAAACATTGTGCTGCTACCAATAGGACACACAAAGTAGATGTTACATATTTTCTGCAGCCTTTTATTGTTGCCAAAGGAAGACATCCATTTACTAAACTCCAATTGCCATTATCAGTCATGATTTAAGTAATAATACTCTAAGAACAGGACATTACCCAGGGCACAATTGGCTGGTAAAGGAGCTGAAGGCCCTCGTCGGCTGTGGTAAGATTCTGGGAGCAGGCCGTACCGGGCCATCTGTACTCGCAGCTCGCGTGCCGTCCAGCACAGCCCCATACATGTCCCTTTCAGCGTTCCACGGACGGCCCTCAGACTCCCCCCACAGCCAGCAGGAGCCACGTCCCAAAAGAGGTTGCAACCACTGAAGTTGAAGATGAGAAGAGGCATACGGGGTGCTGCAGTGGCTAGCGACCATATATAGCTGGCAAACTCCAGGGTTGGAGTGAGCCATGTGAGAGAGTTTGGGGAGAGAGGAGTCTTAGTGCAGGGGGAGACTCCAGGGTCAGTGGGGTTGATATCCAAAGAGACATGCAGCCTAGGATTAGGCCCAAGGGTCGATTTAGATGGTGGCTTGAGATTATATTTCAGTGCTGTCTGTAGTGAGGAAAAACTGCCCATGAAAACACAGGTTTTAGGGTCAGGTTGCTCTGCTATCATCTAAAAATTTTCAATGTGTCCAAATTTCCGACCATTATTGGAAGAAAAACGTGTGAAAATCAGCAAAACGCCTTATCAGTGGTTTCACCTATGATAATCAATAATGAATATGACATTTAAGTGAATGTCACTGAAGACATGTGAATATCACTGAAAACATGTCGTCAGACCATCTCAATGGCCTCCATTGCTGATACGTACTCAATCCAGACACAGACAAGTTTCTTGGTACAAAATCTCACAAACTGATTGGGCCCAGAATGTGAAACTGAAATGTTCCTGGACTGGGAGAAACCCAAAATGATATCCTTCTATAAAAATAAATGTGTGTCCTTATCACCCACACCTCTTTTTGCTACCGGTCATGTTACACATCAATGAAAAACTCTTCTCAAAATACGTTCCAGAAAAATTCTGATTTTTTTTTAAGTTCCAAAATGGGGACTATTCTGAAGCCAGGGTCACGTTGGTATGAATGGCTCCCGATAGCATTAACACAGTTCCCTTTTAAATCACTCCAAGTCCTGTAATATTTCCTCCACTTTATTGGGAAAAGGTAGCAGGGTACAGATACTTGTGGATGGTGTGTAGTGGTGATTGTTAGTTGGGAACCGGTAAAAAGAGATGGCCTCACCAAGGGGGATAAACAGAGAAGGGGTTCTTTACTCACTGTCTCCAGGGTGGAAAAATGAAGTGAGGTGCACTGTGGGTAAAGGAATAGTCTAGGGGAAGACCATGTCTGAACAAACAGGAGGGGGGGCAGACTAGCCCATTCTGGTGAGGATCTCAGAAACTGCTGTAGCAGCTCACTGACTGCCTGCTCACAGGCAGAAAGGGCAACATATTGATACATCACACAGGCACGGTGTGTGTATGTGGAACCAATGCCTGCAGCTGAACTTAAGGAGCTGACAAGCAGAAGGGGGGTCGGGCAGGAATGTGATTCTTGTTCCATGACAGGGACCTGAAATATAAATTTATAAAAAAAAAAAAAAAACTTTGTTTTCCGTATGGCAAGATCTTTATCTTGTACAACCTTTTTGTTACTTTATCCATCTATACAGAGATTGCTGCAACTATTATTGTTCTTCAACCAAAAGGTTTGTACATGCCTAATTAGTGAAGAAACATTATGATTAATACATCTGGAGATTTTGTAACTATGAAGCTCAATTATATTACGTTTAACTTACCATACATGGGAGAATGGTTCTAACCCCATAAGTGAATGTTCAGGGTTGTTGAAGACGCTTTTGCTGATCCTTAAGCAGGCACGTGACAATCTGCAAACAGAGGGCTGCCTGGGTGTACCATTTTTTGCAATGAAGCAGGATTCAATGTATCCAATTGGTGTAGTTAAAATATTACCTGGGGAGAGAGGGGGGGGGGGGGGGATAAATTATCTATACACACACACACACACACACACACACACACACACACGTGAGATATAGATATATATAGATATCTCTCTCAAAGAGGAAAAAATCACAGCACCTTCAATGAGATGAAAAAAAAGAGCCAAATAGTGGAAAATAGCCACTGATGTAAATACTAATGATAAAGTCAGCAAAGCTGCGGGCAAGGACATAAAACAACAATAAGAAATGTAACACAAGGATAGAAGGGAGGAGAGGAGGGAAGGAATAGGGGAAGGAGAAGAACCACCAGGAAAACACTGAGGGAAACAATATGCCAGAAACGGTAGGGGAGAAAAAATGGATAAAAATAAATAAGAGCCCAAAAATAGAATAAAATCGCTGGAACTCCGTACAGCTCTCCACAGGATACAACCAACTCCTCAATTCCTAGAAAACAAAAAAGAGAGCGCAAGCCCCAAAGTGCAGATCAATTTAAAACAAGCTTTAATAAATAGAGTATAATTGGCCTCTCACAAAAGGCAACTGGAACATAAGCCATAGGAATAAAGACAGGGAGCCACAAGCAGCGTCGGCGGGTCCGACTGGGGACAGAACTCCACGTCCAGGCGATGACGCACTTCCGTTTCCAGTCAGGGTGCGATCGGGTGAACCTTCCAAAGCCAGTCTTCCAGGATTATGGGTTGCTGCCATACAAGGTTCCGCCTCTGTAGGAGATCAGCTCCAAGGTGTGCTCAGGATACACTGTCCCACTGAAGAAGTCACGGTGCAACGAAACGCAAAGGTTTTTTTGCCAAGGGACTATTGATCAGGGAGCCAGTGTATCCTGAGCGCACCTTGGAGCTGATCTCTTAAAGCAAAGGACCCTTGTATGGCAACCCATTATCCCGGAGGACTGGCTTTGGAAGGTACACCTGATCGCACCCTGACTGGAAATGGAAGTGCGTCATCGCCTGGACGTGGAGTCCTGTACCCAGTCGGACCCTCCGTCGCCGACGCTGCTTGTGGCTCCCTGTGGCTTATGTTCTAGCTACCTTTGTGAGAGGCCAATTTTACGCAAATTATTAAAGCAAGTTTTAAATTGATCTGTGCCATGAGGCTTGCGCTCTCCTCTTTTGAGAGAGATATATATATATATATATATATATATATAGATAGATAGATAGATAGATAGATATGGGATAAGCATCTGCTTTCTGCTTGAAGATGTGTGCCAACTGCCCTGTCATATACATATATCTATAAGTATAAGGTATATATAGTTACCAGATGGGTGTCCAATAAAGAGAGACAGCACACTGCAGATGGTAATCCAGACAAAAAAAAAATGTATTGAAACAAATAGGGCACAGTGTTAGGAACAGCAGGCCAGAAGCTGCTTTGTGTAAAATCATCCATTATGTCTGTAACTGGCCTGCTAGAATTATGTAGTCAGTCTTTTGCTGAAATATTATTTCCCATATATTCAGTTTCTGCCAAGATGCATTTTTCTCTGAACTCAGCTTTTTGCTGAGATACATTTTGCTATGCTGTCAGCTTTCTGCTGTTTTAAACAAGTAAGCCATAGACTAGTTGTCTGGGACAGGCAAAATTTACCTTACATAGTTGCTAATACAAGTTGTTTTATAACATGGATAATGAAAGGGCTATGTATGTCAGACAGTGCCTGTCTTGAGAGAGTTACGCCCCAAGATCACTCCACTATGTATGTCATGCCCATGTCACGCCCAAGTTACGCCTCTAATCAATATCTCCTTTTTCCCGTATAAAAGTCATTACCCTATGAGTAATAAACTGAGACAAAGCATTTGAAACCTGGCTTGTGTTGCGTTTAATTTCTTTGGTTTCCCGGGCTCGTACGTCTTATCTGATCAGAGTGGGCAGTGTCAGGACGTGCTAAAATCTTTCCGGGAAAGTCTGCAAGGTGCAGTGTTGTGTGTGTCCAGTCACAGGCCTCCAGCCCTTCTCCCATTGCCAGGGCAGTTTCTCTTACATGGTGTCTAGAAGCGGGATTCACAAAGGTGGTGGGTATATATGTAATTTTTATGTGTTGTCCTCACCTCCTCTGGGAATTTGTGACCTAAATTGTGACTGTGGATTGGGTTAGAGTGCCTTGCCATAGATTCTTGGGTTAGAGTCCCATGACAAGTTAGAGTCCCTTGACAACATTTTTGCTGGTTTGACTCCAGAAAACGTTGTACACGACTGAACTGTCATCTCTGATCTGGGTAAACAACCATTGTATATTGTATAAAGCATAAGAATTTTATTTGTCATTTCTGCTATTTTTGCCACTATTTTGTTGTTTTTCTTTTAAGTTACTAATGGGCACTAACTTAAGTAAGCAGAACCCTGGAGGTAAGCCAGAGGTCATTAAGTTTAAATCTAACAAAATTAAGAATGCTGAGAAAAATCCAATTGTTTCTTGTAAGCGCAAACCTGGCCAGACTCCAAAACTATTTGTTGCGCAGACAGTGGAAAACACGCTACCTCATGTAAAGAGTTTG